>NC_056443.1:4836595-4846595 GCF_018296145.1 Oncorhynchus tshawytscha | reverse complement strand
AGAGATTTGTCTCACAATGTACAATGACTAATGCTAATTAGTATGTATTATTCCGCACATTTTGTGTATACATGCATTAAACAACTCATAGAGGCCACCAAGACACACTTCTAATAGAAAAGACATATCAAACAGTGGTATGCAGCACTGAAAGCCTCATTAGTACTGTAGAGTAAGACATGTGATACTACAGTCTCTGGCCACCATAGCTCATTCATGATCTAAAGGACTAATAAAGTATTGATTTGATCTATTAGAGCAGGAAAGGCACAAACGCACCATATACATTAGGCTATAATGTAAAGAGCTCTGTTGAGCTTCAACTAGGAAGATGAGTCATGTTATCGTGTGGGAATCCAATGGTAACCACTGCAGTCCTTATCTTGAATTTAAGTAGGGGGTGGGGGGGGTTTCAGGGCTTCTCTTGATGTCATGTTCTTTATATTCATCACACTACTGCACACATTTGAATGTCATGCTGTGACAGCCAGAGCAACATTTTCAGATCCAACAACATACGTGACAATCCTCTGTCTCAAGCTAGGGGAGACCGAGCGTGTGTGGCCAAGGCGACGCCATGGCGACCAAGGTCATCATAAATGGCAAACACAAATATGAGGACACCACACACTGTTGATCAACGTCGTATTTGAATAAATAGCAGGAAAACAAATGAAGAGTGAAAAAAACTATGAAGATGAAGGCTTAAGGGAGTTTTATCATCACACACAAGGTTTCCAATATGGCTTGAGAAGGAATGAATGAATTCTGATTAAGCCAGTGTTAAATAAAGCCAGGCAGATCATATGGAGTCTTACCCTGGTGTAAGTTTAACCAATAGGGAACTCTGTCCTGGTCTCTGTTCACAAACCGTATTTCCTCCCTCGCACTACACAATACCACTCTACTATAACAACATGTACATCCAGCTGGCGAGGCAGGTGCGGCGGGGTTGAGTAGCCATTTGCTGAGGCATGTGGCTGATTCAGGCCTTGTTAAATTCCATTTTGTTTGTGAGCGGTGCTGAGCGTGGCCTCCTCTGGGCGTATAAGGGCAGACTCCGAAGCCACCGCACCGACTGGAGACCGAGGGGAGCAGTCCCAATTTGTCATCCTTATTAACCATGACATATCCAAAGTGGCAGAGTGCGGCCCATGGAGATATAGAGAGAAAGAGAAAGAGGGAGAGAGGGGAAAAGATAGAGGTGGGCAGGGAGTCTGTCTCCTATCCTCATGAACCTCTGAGCAGGGCCCCAATCTGCCTGGCTAAAACAATGCAATTCAATGTTGGTGATCAGGGCAGACAAGGCTAAAGTAAAGGAGTCCCGGCCGGGTTCCCACCTCTCTCTCTCCAGTCTAACTCACTTGTCTCAGTAGCTCTGCTGCGAAGGGGGCGACAAACAGAGCATGAAGCTCGCTCTTTTACTCTGTCTAGCGATCTCAACGACGAGGCTAAATGAAGAAGTTACTTAGCCCTGAAATGGCAGTGGGGTGTAGTCAAGGGCATCTACAAGGTGACTTCCATAAGAAGAGGTAGTTGGACGGGGGTGGGTGTCTTGCCTTCAGCCACGTGACATGATTGTAGGGGTTTTCTTCACTGAATGAGTCCCCCCTCTCCTCTGCTCACCTTCCCTCAGCGGAGATTAAGATCGCTTGTTGTAATTATTGCTCCTTGAGGCAGTCTAATTCCTCCAAGGAGATAGCATCACACCAGTCAGGTGCTTTAGAGGGAATCTGGCAACCAGCTGTTGTCGTCCTCTGTGTGTTCCGAACGGCATTGTTTTGTGATACATGTCTGTTGATCGACTGGCTTCTCTGGCTTCTGCCAATCCCCCCGTCTGTCTCCAGATTCGCTCTCCTTCACTAACCACATTATAGGAAAAAATAAGGGGGGAAAAAATCACACGCCAAAAACCCTGAGGTGTCTGGGATTTCTGCCACCTGACGTACTGCGAGGCATCAATCATCCGCCACCACAGTCCCATGAAACATCTGTCTTAGACACACCGGGAGCATGGCCGCCTCCCATCCAAACACAGGTGTTTGACACGCACATTCAGCTCTGCCCAATGAGCAGCCTTTTTTTACCGTCAGGAACAGTAATGTAAGGGTATGAGAGAACACCAAGTAACGGGACAATATGCATACATTCAGAAACCTTCACATGTTGTGCGATATGTCATACAGTATATGCATTACAGGAGAAAAATGGGCACAACAGTTATTTGCTTTTCAAGTGATTCATGTTCAAGCAAGCAGTGTCATCGCTAGCGAGCTCCTGTTATGGTTGTGTCATTGAATGTTACAGTGATGACACTGAGAGTTATGGGGGTGACGTTGAGCGTAATGGTGGTGACATTGAGTTTACCGTGGTGACATTGAGCGTAATGGTGGTGACATTGAGAGTTACGGTGGTGACATTGAGAGTTACGGTGGTGACATTGAGAGTTACGGTGGTGACATTGAGAGTTACGGTGGTGACATTGAGAGTTACGGTGGTGACATTGAGAGTTACGGTGGTGACATTGAGAGTAACGGTGGTGACATTGAGAGTTACGGTGGTGACATTGAGAGTTACGGTGGTGACATTGAGAGTTACGGTGGTGATATGGAAAGTTGCGGGCAGATGGTTTCTCTTGGGAATGACTCCCCACCGAGAAATCATCTGCGCCCGTGATAAGCTTCATTGGCTGTTCAGGGCCGATGTTCTAATTCTCCAAAGACAGAGCCCAGCTGAACCCCGTTACACATGTGTGTCGCCGCAAATCACCCTCAACAGCGCGTGCATCACCCTGTCTTTCCCCAGCAGATCTATCGGTGCCACTGTGCTAGGGTAACCGCGGTCAGTTCAGGCACGCCTGCTGATCCATTGCCCTCGCTCAGCAGTGGAGTAGGATCATTGGTTGGGTGTACTTTCCGTCTGCTGCTTTCATCAACAAGCCTTAATGATCCTCAGAAAACTGACTGGTGAATTCGATCACATCTTATAGGAAGGGATGTCTATTCATTTGCTTTAATCGTGACGGAGTGACAGGCAATTAAGGATTGTGGTGCCTCTGTCATCCCTGGGAATGGGAATGTGTGGGCTGGATTAAAACGCACATCAGTTTATGGTAGCACTGGTATATGGTCGTGGAGTTTAAACAGCTTATTGTCAATGCTGTCAACTCCGGAACATGGAGAATGGAATCTCATAAGCATGAAGTAACATTGGTCATTGGGAATTGCCTCAACATGGGTGACATTTGGCTCCATTTACTACAGTTGAGCAGGTTAATGTACGTTGTCACCGTGCGTGGCTACTCATGCGTGGATTCATGTTAATGTGTGTGTGATATTAATTGAGAAGAAGAGAAATGTATTTCATCAGCGTTAGTGATTAGACTGACCTTTATTTAAATTGGCTATTGTGGCTGTTTACAAGTCTCAATGTCATGTAGAGTGTGTGGGTCAATTACTTTTTTCTGGTAGGGTGGGTATGTTTTTCTATATGTGTGTGTGTGTGTGTGTGTGTGTGTGTGTGTGTGTGTGTGTGTGTGTGTGTGTGTGTGTGTGTGTGTGTGTGTGTGTGTGTGTGTGTGTGTGTGTGTGTGTGTGTGTGTGTGTGTGTGTGTGTGTGTGTGTGTGTGTGTGTGCAAGAGGGAGTGCTCAGTGTCAGATTGTGACAAACCCTCAATCTCTACATGGGAGCTGCTACTGTTCAACCACGACCATTACACCCACATCTCCCTCTTCTGCACCCCCACTTTCTCTCTCTCTCTCTCTCTCTCTCCCTCATTATTTTGCTCACTCCTCCTCACCTCTATCTAACTCTCTCTTCCTCTAGCTTTTCTGCCCTGCTTTTTCTCCCCTGTTCCTGCACTCATCCATTCTCTCTCCCTCTCTCTCCAAGTGCTCTCCCCATCTCTCTCCCAGCAGGTCACAGCCCCTCCTGGTCTGAGCATAGACACCAGGGGGGAACCCTGTGATGTGGCCAGCTGCAGTATTCCCACATTGGGCCACTTCACCACCATCACCATCACGCTGGGCCCATCTCCTGTCAGTCTCCCCACTCCAACCACACACACTGCTCACTCCACCAACCACAGCACCACCAGAGGACCACCTGCAGATCTCAGCCACTGCATGGCAATGAGTCAATACACATGCTATCGGGAAGGGCAGAGAGTAGTTGGAAACAAGAGAGCTGATGTTCAGGATTTTTAAATAAGAGAGGGAGAGAATCAGAGGTCTGAGACAGTCAGACATTTGAATGTATGCGTCAGTCTCAATGTGAACTGCAAAGGCCTAAACAAGTCCTGACTTAAGTTGCACTCCACCTTCAAGACCAACCATCCATTGGCATCAATGTGTTGTTCATGCCACGGATCAAGTTTCAAGTCAACTGTGTCATTCAGGATCTTGAGTCAGGATGGTGGCCATGCAGCTCATTTCAGATATGAGCAGAGTGACCTTGAAAGCCCTGGTCTATGTATAGTAGATAGATGGGAAGGCAGCGGCATGGCTGCTGAGGTCATTTAATTATCAGACCCTCCACAGGCTAGGGTAATGACTGCTCTCCAAATCCTCCCTAATCCCCTATCCCAGTCCTCTACACAGACAGGCCCTGCCCGGGGCTCTCTGACTGTCTGACACAGGCAGTACTAACTCCTATACCCTGACCCTGTCTGTAGTCCCAGCCTGATGGCATACAATACTGTAATATACAGTGCCTTCGGAAAGTAGTCAGACCCCTTGAGCTTTTCCACATTATTGTTACGTTACAGTCTTATTCTAAAATTGCTTAAATAAAAAAAAAGTCCTCAATTGCTTTGTGATTATGGGGTATTGTGTGTAGATTGATGTGGGAAAAAACGATGTAAAGTAACAAAATGTGTAAAAACTCAAGGGGTCTGAATACTTTATTTCACTATATCGATAGGAGCGACGTGTTTGGTGAGTAAAAGACCAAAATACACTTCCATGTAGTGCATTGTGTGTGTGCGTGTGTGTGTGCGTGCGTGTGTGTGTGTGTGTGTGTGTGTTAAAATAGCTCTTCATTCCTCTCACGTTGGTGTCCTCTGAGTCCAGGATGGTTCTTGAGGTCTAAAGGGGGCTGTCCTCTCTCCATGACAACATCTTTATTAATTACCCCTCCTGAGAGAGATAGGAGGTGACCCCTGACCCTCTCAGAGGCCCCGGACCCTAGACCTGGTGACTGGCTGGACCTGGTGACTGGCTGTGGGGACTGACTGTCTCCTCCCAGTCAAACCACTGGAGAGCCAAAATACCCACTACACACATTGCAGGGAAGCCACACCATCTTGTGGGCGGAGGAGAGTTAGCTTGCTTGCTCGGTCTCTGCTTTAAATTTTTGGTGATTAGTCAGACACAAAGTAGCTGTTCACTTCCACCTCCAGTCAAGTAATACCCTATAATATAGTATAGTGAGTTGTGAAGATGACATGATTAGATAGGCACTGTGAAAAGTGGTTCATTTAGATGTAGAAACCCCTGGGTGTGAATGGTGTGCCTCTGTATGTTATCCCGCTGAAATTAACCTCTCTGTTTTAACAGCCCAGCTCCCCCTCCCTCCCTCCCTCCCTCCCTCCCTCCCTCCCTCCCTCCCTCCCTCCCTCCCTCCCTCCCTCCCTCCCTCCCTCCCTCCCTCCCTCCCTCCCTCCCTCCCCTCCCTCCCTCCCCCTCCCTCCCTCCCTCCCTCTTCTCTCCTCTCTCCTATCCAAGCATCTGTGCAGAGTCAATGGTGTTGGCATGTGCTAATGACCCCAACATGGTGTGTGTGTGTGTGTGTGTGTGTGTGCGTGTGCGTGTGCGTGTGCGCCAACAGAGAGTGAAAGGAGCACCTGTGCGTGTTGAAAAGAGCCTGCTGGTCCTACCTTATGAACAGCACCACATCCTCCAGGCTGGATTGATAGAGCTTTAAGGCAGCTTCCTGCCTGCGGAACAGAGAGAGAGAGTGTAACGAGAGAGTGTAAGGGGGCTATCAGATGTAATTAAAGCAAGTGTCTCTTCTCTGTAAGAAAGTCAGAATTCTCAGAAATATGTCTGACTCACTAAGAATTTTTGAACAGTTTAACACCCATGGGTAGTGTGGAAATGAGCTGACTATGACAGGGGCATGATAACCCTACAGACTGGAATATTCCTGGGATGGAAGACAATGCAAGTGGTAGACGGTCTGAGTTGGGAATCGACTATGACATACTGTATAATATCTCAATTTACAGGGGTACAGGATGGGCTAGGACTGTCAAAGTATATCTTAAAATGTTGACCTTTTGGAGATTGGCTGCCTTTGTCTCTTCCCACTCATCTCTTTCTCCTGCCCTCTCTTCTTTTCTGTCTCTCCACCTTTCTTTCTCTGCCTCTCTCTTCTTCTCTGTCTCTCCACCTTTCTTTCTCTGCCTCTGTCTTCTTCTCTGTCTCTCCACCTTTCTTTCTCTGCCTCTCTCTTCTTCTCTGTCTCTCCACCTTTCTTTCTCTGCCTCTGTCTTCTTTTCTGTCTCTCCACCTTTCTTTCTCTGCCTCTCTCTTCTTCTCTGTCTCTCCACCTTTCTTTCTCTGCCTCTGTCTTCTTCTCTGTCTCTCCACCTTTCTTTCTCTGCCTCTCTCTTCTTCTCTGTCTCTCCACCTTTCTTTCTCTGCCTCTCTCTTCCTGTCCCTGCTGACCCTTTGACTCCCCACTCCTCACAGCTAGCTCTCTTCGGGAAGACAAACTCTCCACTTCAGGCTCTCTTCATGAACTTAGCAGCCGAGAGCTAGGTTGTTCATTTATTTCCCCCTCCAAGAGAATAATTCTACTCCTCATGGGCCACTAGACAAAAGTCAGGCCAAGATTATTTCTTGAAATGTTTTTTATCGTTTTTTTTACAGTTTTTTTTCTCCAACTTTTTTAAAATAGACCCCCTCTCTCTTTCTTTTTTGAATTGGCAACACTTTGTGTTCATCTCAGTCTGATTGGCTGGAGCCTCGTAGTCCCCAAAGCTTCCAGAACAAAGCCTGTTGACTGTATCAGCCAAGTGGTGGATGACAAAGTCTAGGAGAGAGAGGAGACCAGGATGAAATATTTATTTTGCAGACTGGCTGTGTGGCAGCCATTTGCTGTTATGTTGTGTCTCACTGCCTTGATCTAGCTAGCTAACGTAGTCTGTTTGTTAGTTGGATTTGCTTGATTGCATGGATTCATTTTTGGTTTCTAGTCTCTTGTGACTTTTCATGTGAAAAAGGGAAATGTTTTTCTGTGACTCCTGACTTCAAGGCTCATTACATCTAATCATGCAGTGGTGTACTGTGGCCTTGTTTTCTCTCGTTTTTTTGTTGTTGTTTTGTTGCTGTTGTTTTACCATTCCCTGCATATTTACGATAACAGGACATAAAATGTTGCCATGGGGACAGACCCGCCCCGGGATAACAGAAGGCATTACAGCACCGGACCACAGAGGAGAAAGCCTTCCGGCCAATCAGCAAACAGCTCACTGTTGCCAAGGAGTTTTTCAGATATATATATATATATATATATATAAATGCACCTTTGTTTAACCAGGTAGGCCAGTTGAGAACAAGTTCTTATTTACAACTGCGACCTGGCCAAGATAAAGCAAAGCAGTGCGACAAAAAACAACAACACAGAGTTACACATGGAATAAACAAACTTACAGTCAATAATACAATAGAAAAATCTATATACAGTGTGTGCAAATGACGTAAGGAGGTAAGACAATAAATAGGCCAATAGTAGCGAAGTAATTACAATTTAGCAAATTAACACTAGAGTGATAGATGTGCAGATGATGATGTGCAAGTAGAAATACTGGTGTGCAAAAAGAGCAAAAAAAGTAAATAAGAACAATGGGGATGAGGTAGGTAGTTGGGTGGGCTGTTTACAGATGGGCTATGTACAGCTGCAGCGATCGGTAAGCTGCTCAGATAACCGATGCTTAAAGTTAGTGAGGGAGATATAAGTCTCCAACTTCAGCGATTTTTGCAATTCGTTCCAGTCAATGGCAGCAAAGAACTGGAAGGAAAGGCGGCCAAATGAAGTGTTGGCTTTGGGGATGACCAGTGAGATATACCTGCTAGAGGGCGTGCCAAGGGTGGGTGTTGTTATGGTGACCAGTGAGCTGAGATAAGGTGGAGCTTAGATGACCTGGAGCCAGTGGGTCTGGCGACGAATATGTAGCGAGGGCCAGCTGACGAGAGCATACAGGTTGCAGTGGTGGGTGGTATATGGGGCTTTGGTGACAAAACGGATGGCACTGTGATAGACTACACCCAGTTTGCTGAGTACAGTGTTGGAGTCTATTTTGTAAAATGACATCGCCGAAGTCAAGGATCGGTAGGATAGTCAGTTTTACGAGGGTATGTTTGGCAGCATGAGTGAAGGGGGCTTTATTGCGAAATAGGATGCCAACTCTCAATTTAATTTTGGATTGGAGATGCTTTATGTGAGTCTGGAAGGAGAGTTTACAGTCTAACCAGACACCTAGGTATTGGTAGTTGTCCACATATTCTAAGTCAGAACTGTCCAGAGTAGTAATGCTAGTTGGCCGGGCAGGTGTGGGCAGCGATCGGTTGAAGAGCATGCATTTAGTTTTACTAGCATTGAAGAGCAGTTGGATGCCACGGAAGGAATGTATGGCATTGAAGCTCGTTTGGAGGTTTGTTAAACAAAGTGTCCATAGAAGGGCCAGATGTATACAGAATGGTGTCACCTGCGTATGGGTGGATCAAGGAATCACCAGCAGCTAGAGCGACATCATTGATATATACAGAGAAAATAATCGGCCCGAGATTAGTACCCTGTGTTACCCCCATAGAGACCAGATGAGAGATAGGATTGAGATAAGAAGTGAATGCGTACAGTGTGTTTGCACCTTTCAATAGCTCATAGTACTGTTTGGATTTGCACGTTTTTCAAAGTCCATGGTCTAGTAACATAGTCCAAGAACATGACGGCTCATATTGCCATTCCATGGTGAAATATTGTCTCTGATTGAGCCTTTTCATGCAAGACGTTTCCTCCGCCTGCTGAGATGGGAACAGCTCTTTACCCTCCAACCCCTAGGGGCAGTAATTATTACCCCAGGGCCCTGTTTAGTCACTAACCATTTTACAGCTGCCTGCATTTAATGTTCACAGAGCCATTACGATTAGCTAGCTTGAATCTCACCTAGACGACAATCCGTGGCTTTTCATTGTTGTCCTCTTTCTCTTAGTTCCCTCCTCTCTGAGAACTCAGAGAGATCTATCACTGACAGACTGCATGCTACAGCTAGTCAGATACTGGAGGTGATAACTGGGCTAAGTTTGCAGTCTACAGCTGTGTTGTTTGAACAGCCTCTGTGGCGCTGAGGTGTTGGGTGTGTGTGTGTGTGTGTGTGTGTGTGTGTGTGTGTGTGTGTGTGTGTGTGTGTGTGTGTGTGTGTGTGTGTGTGTGTGTTGTGAGAAGCTGTGGGGTGAGCTCGTCAGGGAGATGGAAGATAATCTCCATATACACAGACATGGATGTCCAGCCCAACCCCCCTTTTTTCCTCCCTTTCCTGTCTTCCTGAGACCACTGGGGCGGAAATCCGCCCTATCCCCACGCAGCGTCGCTCCTATCCATCCCTACGTAATACACACACATGGCCACAGATAGGTGGGCATAACAACCACAATTTTCTGACCGAGACTCAAGCTTTTAGCCAAACAAGCCAACTTGTAAGGAAGCTTAAACCAGGTGATGGTAATCATTAACACAGCCTGCCTGGCTTGTCTGTTTGCTTATCGTTGCCTTGCCGCTGGCCTGGCTCCAGTGTCCGACAGCCCTGTGTGTCATCACAAACACCATGCGCCTCCCACCACATTTTTTATCAGCTTAACAAGGCCTATTTCCATCACGTAGGCCTCACAGGTGTAAAGGGGAGGCTGTAGAGGGTTATGATACATCACATCTGTCTAAGCCTGAGGCTCACTTCTTCTACTTCAGCCCACCGAAAGACGCCCATTGTTTTTGAAATAGG
>NC_056443.1:4766595-4831595 GCF_018296145.1 Oncorhynchus tshawytscha | reverse complement strand
TAGCCTACCCTCCACATAGGTATCCCCCTTCCCATGGACTGATGGAAGACAGTCGGATGGAGACAGTCGTATTCAAATCATTTTGGCTCCTCTCTCTCTCTTCCCTCTCTCTCCCCTCTCTCCTCTATCTCTCCCCTCTCTCCTCTCTCTCTCCTCTCTCTCTCTCTTCCCTCTCTCTCCCCTCTCTCTTCCCTCTCTCCCCTCTCTCTCCCCTCTCCCTCTCTCTTCCCTCTCTCTCCCCTCTCTCCTTTCTCTCTCCCCTCTCTCTTCCCTCTCTCCTCTCTCTCTCCCTCTCTCCTCTCTCTCTCCCCCTCTCTCCCTCTCTCCTCTCTCTCTCCTCTCTCTCTCTCTCCTCTCTCTCTCCTCTCTCCCTCCCTCTCTCTTCCCTCTCTCCTCTCTCTCTCCCTCTCTCTCCCTCTCTCTTCCCTCTCTCTTCCCTCTCTCTTCCCTCTCTCCTCTCTCTCTCCCCTCTCTCTCCTCTCTCTCTCTCCTCTCTCTCTCTCTCCTCTCTCCCTCTCCCCCTCTCTCTTCCCTCTCTCCCCTCTCTCTCCCCTCTCCTTCTCTCTCCTCTCTTCCCTCTCTCTTCCCTCTCTCCTCTCTCTCTCCTCTCTCTCTCTCCTCTCTCTCCTCTCTCTCTCTCCCTCTCTCTCCCTCTCTCCCCTCTCTCTCCCCTCCCTCTCTCCCTCTCTCTCTCCCCTCCCTCTCCTCTCTCTCCTCTCTCTCCTCTCTCTCTTCCCTCTCTTCCCTCTCCTCTCCTCTCTGTCCTCTCTCCTTCCCTCTCCTCCCTCTCTCCTCTCTCTCTCTCTCTCTCTTTCCTCTCTCCCTCTCTCCCTCTCCTCTCTCTTCTCTCTTCCCTCTCTCCCCTCTCTCCCTCTCTCTCTCCTCTCTCCCTCTCTCTTCCTCTCTCCCTTCTCTCTTCCCTCTCTCCCTTCTCTCTTCCCTCTCTCCTCTCTCTCTCCTCTCTCTCCCCTCTCTCCTCTTCTCTCTCACCCTCTCTCCTCTTCTCCCAAGTGTTTATTTCAGATGAATTGACCCAGTCCTCTTTCCACCCCTCCATTCCTTTCCCTCTACTATAAATAGGTCAAACCCAGAGCACAGATCCAGTGGAACGGTGATTAACATTCACAGTTGTTCCCTCATTTAGAAACATGAAAGAGTGGAAGGTTGTCTCATTGTGGAGCTTCAAACGACTCTTCTCCATTTCCTTCCATTGTCCTCAGCTGGTGTAATCCATGAAAGCCAATGCACGGCCAGTTCTTTTTTTACACATGAATCAAACCTGTCGGATTTCAATTTCATTTCACCTCTTTGCGCCAGGTCTTTTTCTTTCTCTCCTGGCGGCCTATCTAGCGTATTCACATCCACTGTAACAATCTGGCCTTTGGAAAATGGATTTGCACTTCCAACAGGGGTCAAGGTAGGCTGAACAATGGATCATGGCTCCACAGTCTGGTCTTGTTCAGAGTTATTGTTACCGATCATATTCATACACATTTTAAATGAAGAGATATTCAGCTTTCATCTGGTTCATTTTGAATGGGACAATGTTTAGTGATAGACTGGTGGACACTTGCTGTTTATACAATAGATTCCTTGGTTTGTGTGGAACTTCACTCGATGGATTTTGACCAGAACTGTAGTTTCAGCATGTATGAGCACTACAATGAGATCAAGACTCATGCTATAGTCTCAAGGCTGAGAAGTAAACAGAGAGACAGGCTGTGTGTGGTGTGTATGGTGTGCGCGTGTTTGCGTGCGCGCTCGCATGTGTGTTCATTTCTTTGCATCAATAACTAATGAGCTTCTCTCTGGCGCTCTCACTCAGTTCAAACAGTGTTTTTGTTTATCTAGCAGCTCTTTCAGTTAAGTAAATATGTTTGCCTCTGACAAGCAAGGGGTAAAGTAGGAGCAGCGTGTGACCTTCATGCAACCTTGTACTGACGTTGGGGATGTTTTGGGGTTATTTAGAGGTGGCAGAAGAGTATGTTGGATATCTTGTGTCATAAATATAGAAACCAGGGCGATAGAAAAAGGAGAGAAAGAAAGAATGAGAGAAACAGAGAAAGAGAGATACAGAGAAAGAGAGAATGACAATTCCAGAGAAAGAGAGAGAAGGGAGGAAGAAACCAGGTGAATCAGAGAGAGAAGGGAGGAAGAAACAAGGTGAATCAGAGAGAGAAGGGAGGAAGAATGAAGGTGAATCAGAGAGAGAAGGGAGGAAGAAACAAGGTGAATCAGAGAGAGAAGGGAGGAAGAAACCAGGTGAATCAGAGAGAGAAGGGAGGAAGAATGAAGGTGAATCAGAGAGAGAAGGGAGGAAAAACCAGGTGAATCAGAGAGTGAATCAGAGAGAGAAGGGAGGAAGAATGAAGGTGAATCCGAGAGAGAGAAGGGAGGAAGAAACCAGGTGAATCAGAGAGAGAAGGGAGGAAGAATGAAGGTGAATCAGAGAGAGAAGGGAGGAAGAATGAAGGTGAATCAGAGAGATAAGGGAGGAAGAATGAAGATGAATCAGAGAGAGAAGGGAGGAAGAAACCAGGTGAATCAGAGAGATAAGGGAGGAAGAATGAAGGTGAATCGGAGAGAGAAGGGAGGAAGAATGAAGGTGAATCAGAGAGAGAAGGGAGGAAGAATGAAGGTGAATCAGAGAGAGAAGGGAGGAAGAATGAAGGTGAATCAGAGAGAGAAGGGAGGAAGAAACCAGGTGAATCAGAGAGAGAAGGGAGGAAGAATGAAGGTGAATCAGAGAGAGAAGAGAGGAAAAAACAAGGTGAATCAGAGAGAGAAGGGAGGAAGAAACCAGGTGAATCAGAGAGAGAAGGGAGGAAGAATGAAGGTGAATCAGAGAGAGAAGGGAGGAAAAAACAAGGTGAATCAGAGAGAGAAGGGAGGAAGAATGAAGGTGAATCAGAGAGAGAAGGGAGGAAGAAACCAGGTGAATCAGAGAGAGAAGGGAGTGAGAAACAAGGTGAATCAGAGAGAGAAGGGAGGAAGAATGAAGGTGAATCAGAGAGAGAAGGGAGGAAGAAACCAGGTGAATCAGAGAGAGAAGGGAGGAAGAAACAAGGTGAATCAGAGAGAGAAGGGAGGAAGAAACAAGGTGAATCAGAGAGAGAAGGGAGGAAGAAACAAGGTGAATCAGAGAGAGAAGGGAGGAAGAATGAAGGTGAATCAGAGAGAGAAGGGAGGAAGAAACCAGGTGAATCAGAGAGAGAAGGGAGGAAGAAACCAGGTGAATCAGAGAGAGAAGGGAGGAAGAAACCAGGTGAATCAGAGAGAGAAGGGAGGAAGAATGAAGGTGAATCAGAGAGAGAAGGGAGGAAGAATGAAGGTGAATCAGAGAGATAAGGGAGGAAGAAACCAGGTGAATCAGAGAGAGAAGGGAGGAAGAAACCAGGTGAATCAGAAGGAAGAATGAAGATGAATCAGAGAGAGAAGGGAGGAAGAAACCAGGTGAATCAGAGAGAGAAAGGGAGGAAGAATGAAGGTGAATCGGAGAGAGAAGGGAGGAAGAATGAAGGTGAATCAGAGAGAGAAGGGAGGAAGAATGAAGGTGAATCAGAGAGAGAAGGGAGGAAGAAACCAGGTGAATCAGAGAGAGAAGGGAGGAAGAATGAAGGTGAATCAGAGAGAGAAGGGAGGAAAAAACAAGGTGAATCAGAGAGAGAAGGGAGGAAGAAACCAGGTGAATCAGAGAGAGAAGGGAGGAAGAATGAAGGTGAATCAGAGAGAGAAGGGAGGAAAAAACAAGGTGAATCAGAGAGAGAAGGGAGGAAGAATGAAGGTGAATCAGAGAGAGAAGGGAGGAAGAAACCAGGTGAATCAGAGAGAGAAGGGAGGAAGAATGAAGGTGAATCAGAGAGAGAAGGGAGGAAGAAACCAGGTGAATCAGAGAGAGAAGGGAGGAAGAAACCAGGTGAATCAGAGAGAGAAGGGAGGAAGAAACCAGGTGAATCAGAGAGAGAAGGGAGGAAGAATGAAGGTGAAGCAGAGAGAGAAGGGAGGAAGAAACCAGGTGAATCAGAGAGAGAAGGGAGGAAGAATGAAGGTGAATCAGAGAGAAGGGAGGAAGAAACCAGGTGAATCAGAGAGAGAAGGGAGGAAGAATGAAGGTGAATCAGAGAGAGAAGGGAGGAAGAAACCAGGTGAATCAGAGAGAGAAGGGAGGAAGAATGAAGGTGAATCAGAGAGAGAAGGGAGGAAGAATGAAGGTGAATCAGAGAGAGTGTCACGGAAGAGGCATGTTTAGACAATAGATGTGTGTGTTTGTGTGCGTGCGCTCTGACCCGTGTACTACTCTCCCTGGCAGTTACGTGTTTCGCTCTGAGCGACAGCCAGGGCCTCTTACTTTCCACTCTGCTGGACTCTGTCCTTCCTCCGTGACTCACCACCTCAACGTCCACTCTGATTGTCTATCCATCCTTACTGCAGGGAGATGGAGGACAGAACTCAACCTCGCCAAACGCCCAGGGTGATGTCTGCGGTCAAATTGGTGGAGGTCTCTCTTGCAGCAGTGATCAGAAGCTTTATTCACAGAATACACTACTTTATTCTTAGAATGGAATTGAATATGAATAGAGATTGATTGTGTGGTTTTCAATAAGTGAAGTGATTGTAACTAATGGTAGTTTGAGAATTGGGCATTCATTTGGTGTTTGGTGTTTGGTGGTGGTCTCCTTATTTTGCATCATCTTACTCCTGGGTTCTGTATCCTTTTTAAAAAGTTATAGGTTGTGCAAAATGCAAATTATATATTTTTATTTTTTATGTCAATCAGAATGTTCTCATACGAGGACCCAAGTCATATTCATATCCAGCTCAGGCCCCAGCGTCCCTCTGGTGCAGATGATGCTGTCACATGACAGCTCCAAAGCAAACAAGGCGTGAAGGTGCCTGCCTGCCGAGAGCTGGGCTCATTTAGACACATCCAAGCAGCATGGCCAAACAGCTCCCTGTAGCCAGCAGCCAGTTATATTCAGCACCCCCTGTCTCCGGACAGTTCCTTTTGGGTTTGGCACAGCAGTGCTGGCGGTTTCAGCACCTATATCATCTAACAGCACTGCCTGCTCAGATATAGCAGTGCTGGAAGTTTCAGCACCCATCCTCTCCTGGACAGGGCCAATCAATTCAGCTGCACATCATAGAGGTGAGAAAGAGGTCTGAGAGATTTCAGCACCACCTTCTCCACACAGCGACAGCCAGTCAGTGGACTGCTAGGTGACAGTGGATTGTCAGGAGACAGGTGCTAAAGAGGCACACACTTACCCCCATGCCAGTGGGCTGAACTGAGTGTGCGTGAACGACCTGAAGCTGTTTCACTAAAATGGGTCATGTATAGCAAGCCAGAACGCATTCCACCTTTGATAAGATAAGAAAATACATTTTGCAAATCTATTCTTAGAGTGGCAGTATCAGCCCAGTGCTGGAGCTTTCGCCGTTACCCCACAGATTAGGTTTTGACCCTTTGACGAACTGGGAGCCACGTCAGTTAATGTTTTAATCCTGAGAATTAGGAGAATCCCTTGTTCCTGAACGTTGGATTCGTGTCTGGGATATGTTTGCACAAGAGGCCATCCAAACACTAGGTAATGGCTTCAGCTGCTGGTATGTTTGGCTACAATGAGATTATGGGTTTGATACGGAGCTTCTCTGGGCAGTGGATGTTCTATCAGGAAGAAGTAAGCCACATGCTTTCCACATGTTAGTGTGTCATCCCAGAGCCCAACCCAGGATAATAGAAGGAGATCCTCACACACACACACACACACACACACACACACACACACACACACACACACACACACACACACACACACACACACACAGAATGTGAGTATTAAAGATGAGCATCGCTTTGTCGATTCACCTTATTGATTTTAATGCATATTTTTACAATGTACCTATGCAAGCCACAGCGGGCGTATCATTTAACTTCCGTTAAAAGCATTTGACAGCTGTGCATTTGGATCAGTGTGAACGTCATGGCTGTGTGAAAAAACGGCTACATTACATGAAAACAGATGATTTCTATTTGCCCTAATAGATGAAAGATGCTTTGAAACGTCGGCGTAAGCTTTGGTGATATGGTCGGTGGGACCGTGCATGGAACCATTGTAGATAGCAGCCGCACGGAATTCCTCTGGCCGTGGAATATCATCCCAATATCCCAGAGGGGTACACGTCTCGCCCCCGGCCTGGTTATCACACACTACCAGCACCACACGCCTCTCTCTGGGCTTTACCCCTTCTACACATGTCCCCTAATTGAGACATGGGGAAGCCAACCAGGGTCATTTGTATGTTGGAATTAGCATAATTGAATAGGCATGAGTTAAGTGTGTTCCAGTGGTGTGTTCATAACATGGTCAGGGCAACTGAGGCAGGCAAGCACGTGTCACTGTGTTTGTCTCCAGCAGGGACATCCATCTGCTCTCTCTCCCTCTCCTTCCCTCTATTCCTCCTGCTGTCCCTGTGCAGTGGAGGTGAATGGGCTAATTTTTCACTCTCCCGAGGACGCCCTTGTTTGTGGTAGCTAGCTGGCTGAAGCCAGAGAACTGGGCCTGTGTGTTAACGTCCAGGCTCGCAGCGCTGCCGTGTGGACTTGGCGCCCCGTGTGGGGACCGACTGGCCCCAGGGATTCAGACAGACAGTCGCCGGACTCCAGCCAGTGGTTCATTTCCCCTGTGTGTCACACAGATGTGCACGGTGAGAAGTGACATCCTGGCCCTATTGCCTTACCTAGTAGACCCAACTCCCAGCTTTGACCAAATGTTATCTTTCATTTTAAAAGCTTCTGTCTTTGTAGTGTCTTTCTACCCAGAGTCCACTGGTAAACCCCCACTCAGGTGCAGCTATAGCCAGTGTATGTACTACATGTCAGCCAGCTGCACAAAAGCAGAAGAAAGTCAGAGGGGGCCGGGAGGTGAACTGGAGTGAAAGCGAGGGTATGATGGGGGAGGGGGTATGATGGGAGAGGGAGGGAGGGAGGGAAGGAAGGGGAGAGAGAGAGAGAGAGAGAAGAGAGAGAGAGGATGATGGTAGGATAGAGGTGGGGGGGGGTTCCATCCCAGCTGTCGTCCTTGTTACTGGGTTTGTGTGAATCAGTGGTCTGACTGCTGCTGCTCGAGCTGTTTCCTCCCCCTCTGTGTCTGAGTGATCAGGTTCCACCCTGGGCTAAAAAACCCTGTTTGATTCTGCACAGTGGGACAGCTCTCCGGCCTTAAGACATAACTCAGACTAGCAATAGTAGTAGTAGTAGTAGTAGTAGTAGTAGTAGCAATAGTAGTAATAGTAGTAGTAGTAGTAGTAGTAGTCATTTCCATTCCATTCACCCAGTTCAATGTAACATTGATGGGTTTAGGCTACTACATGATACTCGAATTTCCACTCTACCATGAGGCTGCTGCAACCTAACAACCTATGAATGAAAGTTTACAATGTAGGTGCTCACAGGTCGAGAAAAATATTGGAGATGACAGTGACACATGGACAGACAATGACACATTCAATACCGAATTGCTCACTCTTGCCTGCATCTAGCTGATCTAGGGTGTAGTCACTAGTCCGACAGTTGCAATCGACAGTTTCTATTGGATAAATTCAGGTATTTTTATCCCTGGTTTGTTTGCTTCCGTTTAAGAAACGTTTTTCAACAGAATCGTCGGAATGAATATACCCCTGATCATAGCAGCCACGTTGTATTCCTTCTTCGTTTGTGGACTTCAATGAACAACACATCAGCTGTATGTGACCAGGCGAAAAAACCTTTCCAAGCCAGACCATGTCATAAACGCTACACACAGTCTACATCGTTGTCACCATATTAGCTAAAGTAATGTCCTAGTCAACATAGCTAATATAACCCATTTGTTAGTAAACCCGCTACAATCACCTTATCGCTACAGTATATTTGGGATACTACTGCTAAATATACTCTCCTTTGAACAGCCCCATTTGAGTGTTTAAGATCATTCGTCCCATAAAACTGAGGCCGTTCTATTTGACACTGTCACTTTAATTGATTAGCTTCCTCCAGAAACCAAGGTCAATGTTGTTAGCTCTTCTCTGCTCCCTCCTCCTATGAGATGAGGGTATTGAGGACACCTTGACTGAGGCCCCTTCTTGCCACTAGATAATGATGGAGGTTCGACATGTCCCTCAGTGCTGCTTTACATTCACAAGGGTGATAGACAACCAACCCAGGTCTGTGTCCTCTCCCAGACAGAAGTCCCACTCAGGCCTGTGTCCTCTCCCAGACAGAAGTCCCACTCAGGCCTGTGTCCTCTCCCAGACAGAAGTCCCATTCAGGCCTGTGTCCTCTACCAGACAGAAGTCCCATTCAGGCCTGTGTCCTCTCCCAGACAGAAGTCCCATTCAGGCCTGTGTCCTCTACCAGACAGAAGTCCCATTCAGGCCTGTGTCCTCTACCAGACAGAAGTCCCATTCAGGCCTGTGTCCTCTCCCAGACAGAAGTCCCACTCAGGCCTGTGTCCTCTCCCAGACAGAAGTCCCACTCAGGCCTGTGTCCTCTCCCAGACAGAAGTCCCATTCAGGCCTGTGTCCTCTCCCAGACAGAAGTCCCATTCAGGCCTGTGTCCTCTCCCAGACAGAAGTCCCACTCAGGCCTGTGTCCTCTCCCAGACAGAAGTCCCAGGCCTGTGTCCTCTACCAGACAGAAGTCCCACTCAGGCCTGTGTCCTCTCCCAGACAGAAGTCCCACTCAGGCCTGTGTCCTCTCCAGACAGAAGTCCCATTCAGGCCTGTGTCCTCTCCCAGACAGAAATCCCACTCAGGCCTGTGTCCTCTCCCAGACAGAAATCCCACTCAGGCCTGTGTCCTCTCCCAGACAGAAATCCCACTCAGGCCTGTGTCCTCTCCCAGACAGAAGTCCCATTCAGGCCTGTGTCCTCTCCCAGACAGAAATCCCACTCAGGCCTGTGTCCTCTCCCAGACAGAAATCCCACTCAGGCCTGTGTCCTCTCCCAGACAGAAATCCCTGTGTCCTCTCCCAGGCCTGGCCTGTGTCCTCTCCAGACAGAAGTCCCATTCAGGCCTGTGTCCTCTCCCAGACAGAAATCCCACTCAGGCCTGTGTCCTCTCCCAGACAGAAATCCCACTCAGGCCTGTGTCCTCTCCCAGACAGAAATCCCACTCAGGCCTGTGTCCTCTCCCAGACAGAAATCCCACTCAGGCCTGTGTCCTCTCCCAGACAGAAATCCCACTCAGGCCTGTGTCCTCTCCCAGACAGAAATCCCACTCAGGCCTGTGTCCTCTCCCAGACAGAAATCCCACTCAGGCCTGTGTCCTCTCCCAGACAGAAATCCCACTCAGGCCTGTGTCCTCTACCAGACAGAAGTCCCATTCAGGCCTGTGTCCTCTCCCAGACAGAAGTCCCACTCAGGCCTGTGTCCTCTAACAGAAGTCCCATTCAGGCCTGTGTCCTCTCCCAGACAGAAATCCCACTCAGGCCTGTGTCCTCTCCCAGACAGAAATCCCACTCAGGCCTGTGTCCTCTCCCAGACAGAAATCCCACTCAGGCCTGTGTCCTCTCCCAGACAGAAATCCCACTCAGGCCTGTGTCCTCTCCCAGACAGAAATCCCACTCAGGCCTGTGTCCTCTCCCAGACAGAAATCCCACTCAGGCCTGTGTCCTCTCCCAGACAGAAATCCCACTCAGGCCTGTGTCCTCTCCCAGACAGAAATCCCACTCAGGCCTGTGTCCTCTCCCAGTATAAATGCAGCTTAATTAATATCACAGCTGTGCCGTTCTGTGTTAAAAGGTTCTGAGGGATTGAGATCTTAACATGGATGTACGGTATTGTTTTTTAGAGGGGGAAACAGAGGTGTTATCCACCAGGAGCAGGGTAGATTGTGTTAAATGGAGAGTAATTACTTCTCTAAGCCGTCCATTTGAGTGGCCTTATCAGCCCATCAACAAGGTCCGGTCCTGGAGATACAGATCCCCATTAGAGGTGTGCCTTGCATTTCTAATGCAGCAGCACATAGTCTCTCTCTTGCTTTTTTAAAATCTCTACCACACACACACACACACTACACAGATGCACACACACAGTCTTTCTGGCTAATCTTTTGACGTTTCGGCTGAGGAATGAAATGAGGAAAATATCCTCATTTGCAAGGCTGTCAAGGAAAAAACTCAGCATCAATGGTAAATCCGGCATCAAGGGGAACTTTCAATGCCCCATTGTAATACTTTTATTAAACGAGCAGAACTGAATTGAGAATGGAGAATTACATTGACTTCTCTCTCTCTCACCTCCTCCCTGCCTGGGAGGCTGCTTGGAGCTGGGGAGAGGAGGGCCGAGAGGGGGGTGGCGGAGGGGTGCGGAGGGGTGCACGTGCGATCTTCATGATTAACGCCAGGAGATACATTTCATGTATTATTCATTTTCCGTCACCTCCGCCGAACGGAGGCTGGCAGATCTTCAGGGCACATTGTTCCTGAAAACGTAAGCCGAATTAACGCATCGATAACATCAAACTCTCAGGCGAAGACTCTCTCTCCTATTCCTTCGATTGTGGTGAAGGAGCTCCTCTCTGGTTGTGGAAAGCCTCCAACGCCCCCGAGACTGTTTGTGAACAGAGAGTAAAGATAAAGTCATAGCTGCCAGGAAGTCTTGTTACAAACCTGAGGGAGCTTATCTTACTATGGCTTAGCAGCCCTAATAGGTTCAATATCTGGACTATTCCCATTGAAACCTTACCTATTCAAGGTGGTGTGGGACAACTGAGTGAACCTCTTTTCTATGCCGTTTCTTTATGGTTAACTCATTCTAAGTATACTATTTGAGTATTACAAAGATTAGTGTATGCACGCACGCACACACACACACACACACACACACACACACACATCACCCTGGTCAGTTGAAATTCAATCCCAGACCCCTTTGGAAAACAGCCAGTATTGTTTTAACTCCACAGCTGATAATAGCCTCTTTCTCTGTCTCTCTGCCGTGGCTGTCAGTATAAATAACTCCTCTACCTCCTGATATGATAAACCCTTAGGAGAAATGAATTACCCAGGATGCACAGGGAGTGGCAAACACACACTAAAAATAAGATACTGGATTATGATGGCCCGGTTCTTCTTCTTGAATGATCTGTATGCAAACTACGTCTGCCACCCACACTTAATATTTAATTATGTGGATTTATATTATTTATATTTATATATTTTTCCAGATCCTTTATATCAGTTGCTAATGGTCTGACCCACGCATTCAGAGTCATGGATAGATGCCTGTGTCCTTGAATGGCTAATGGATGTTACATAACCTCAAGGTCACAGGTCATAGACGGGCGTCCATCTTCACCTGTTTAATTAAATATCACTCAGGAGTTTGTTGTGTTATTGTAATGGCCGATCCCACACCAGATTCACAATGACTAAACGTAATGTACAGTGTGTTCATTCACAGAAGGCAGGCTTTATTATAAGACATGTCACTATATGAGAGGTTTGCTATGGATCTTTTGAAACCACGAAGCAGACGCAGTAAATTGACATGCTGTCTCCAGGCTAGAATCAATGACACAACAATATGAATAGATCACAGGAGGCTGCTGAGGGGAGGACGGCTCATAATAATGGCTGAAACGGAGCACACGGAATGGCATCAAACACTCAGATACCATGTGTTTGATGTGGTTGGTACCATTCCACCTACTCCGCTCCAGCCATTACCACGAGCCCGTCCTCCCCAATTAAGGTGCCACCAACCTCCTGTGGATTAGATATATGGAGTTACATGAATAATTTACAAAAACTCCTTCCTGCCATTTTGCGACCCATCATTGCAACACGGGTTGATATATTAAACCAATACACCCGAGCCATTCAGAATAACTATGAGGTCACCCTGGTACATCACTCTGTAATTGGAAACAAAATTAGATGTCATTCACATTGTTCTTAAACCTTTTCTCTGTATGAGAGGTTGTCTGGTGTTGCACACACACACACACACACACACACACACACACACACACACACACACACACACACACACACACACACACACACACACACACACACACACACACAGAGGCTTAGCTCCTTGTCTGTGAGATGAATGGCACCCTAGGGACCTGCTTGGACCCCCCTTGACTGGCCCAGGTCCACCCAGCTCAGTGAGACTCTCTGGGCCCCACTCCCTCCACCCTCCATTCCCCCAGCCGTCAATCCAGCTATCCATGTGAAGCCTGAGTGGCACTAAAGAGGACAGCACCCCTACCTTCTCCCCCCACTCTTTCCAGCACAACATCCAACCTCTCCACCCAAACCTACATGCTAACTCTGCCCCCTGCTGTGTGTGTGTGTGTGTGTGTGTGTGTGTGTGTGTGTGTGTGTGTGTGTGTGTGCCACAAAAAAGTGCAGCGTGAAGAAGCCTCCTCAGTATGTTTTTATACAAACATCAGTAGATCGTGTAACACAAGCGCTACAGTGATAGCAGTCGCACGTTACATGCAATTAGCTGCAGTATTGTGCTGTTATTGTGGATGAGGGAGAGGATAAGAGTTTATGTAGATTTATGGATGGCATTTCTATTAAGTACATGACTCACCCTGCCAGTGTTACAGGGTTATTTAGCTGTAGCTCCTGAGCTTTTAAGATGTAAATCATGAATGTCCGCAATGACTCATTGGCTTTAACAACATTGTATTGATACGGACGTTATGTACGAAGTGCACCACTGTTTCTGGTTACACATTATTGTTGCACTGATGTACCATCAACTGTACATGCACCCTCTGTATAGATGTGATCCAGCTGTTGTATGAATTATGGCACTACATGTTTATTTTGTCGTCTGCTTGCAGTGGGCGTATTGTGTGCCTGTGTGTGTGTGTGTGTGTGTGTGTGTGTGTGTGTGTAGTACGTTGTAGGACCTCAGTCATGTCCCAAGCAGACAGGGGGAGTCACGTTCCACCGCCACACAACATAGTACTCAAAGGAGTGTCAGACCGCCCTCTACAAACCACCACTGAATGATCGAACCAGACGTCTCCCCAGCCCAGCCACAACGGTGCATGGGATGCTTTTGGTAGGAGCTGTTGAAGTTGATGATGGTTGTACACAATTAGAATATATTATGCCATTAAATCCATTTGCGGGTGTTACCATGTTTCCCTTGGAATGTGTGTGACTCGGAGAGCAGTGTGTACGTTCTGTAGCGGACGTTTTCATCTGCCTTCAGTAGAGTTCTGTTAAATGCACAGCTAAAACTGAGGAGTTCCACATCGTCTGTTTAAATTCATGAAAGCTTTCTAGGGTTGTTGAGAGGATAGGGACGTAGAATGGAACAGCTTGGCCAGTCAGACACATGCCGCTACTTATAATTAGAGATTTTTAACAGCACTTAATGAAGTCCCCAGCCACTTTTAAATTAAAAGTAACATTGTTTTGTTTGCTGAAAGGCAGAGAGAGAGAGAACAAAAGAATGAGGGGGGGAGAGGTGGAAAGGACATAGAAACAAAGAGGCTGGAAGGAAACAAAGTGACCACCCTCCAGGAGGGGCGGTAATAAGATAAGCTGTACAGCAGCGTGTGTTCAGTCTGCTCACAGATGGCCGTCCTCCTCTCCACCGTCTCTGCCTAGTAGAAAGCGCTCCAACCTCTCCCAGCATTTATCTCCTTCTCACAGCCATGCCACAGGGAGCCGGTGCTGCCTCCCCCCTCTCTGTCCTCCCTCCATCCCCTGGGAGAAGTGGAGTCGTGTCCCCTGCTAGCCCCAGCCAGCTACTCCTCCGCCTGGGAAGAAGGTTCTGGATCCCAAGGTGACAAGGACAGGTTCTGGATCCCAAGGTGACAAGGGCAGGTTCTGGATTCCAAGGTGACAAGGACAGGTTCTTGATCCCAAGGTGACAAGGACAGGTTCTGGATCCCAAGGAGACAAGGACAGGTTCTGGATCCCAAGGTGACACAGATAGGTTTTGTATCCCAAGGTGACAAGGACAGGTTCTGGATCCCAAGGTGACAGGGACAAGTTCTGGATCCCAAGGTGACAAGGACAATTTCTGGATCCCAAGGTGACAAGGACAGGTTCTGGATCCCAAGGTGACAAGGACAGGTTCTGGATCCCAAGGAGACAAGAACAGGTTCTGGATCCCAAGGTGACAAGGACAGGTTCTGGATCCCAAGGAGACAAGAACAGGTTCTGGATGCCAAGGAGACAAGGACAGGTTCTGGATCCCAAGGTGACAAGGACAGGTTCTGGATCCCAAGGAGACAAGGACAGGTTCTATTGTACTTACTGTAGGACAGTTGTTTAGGTGAATATCCTGTCGCGTCAAGATATTTTAATTGAAAAGACCATGGCTGGAGGACTAAGACAGGTGCTAAGCAGGTGTCATGTCTCTGACAGTGTGTGGTTCCTGTTACGTCTTTTCAGGAGAAGGTGTCAATTGGTCCTGGCAAGGTGGCAGCAGTACCCACACAGGAGACTCAGCCAAGGGCATTTGACAATAGGGATAGTAATACACACCAGGCTATATCTTCCTATGACTGTTTTTAACTTTGAATAATACACCAATTACTATATGTGTTTTTAGTCCATGAGGAAATATCAGCTTCCTAGAACCAGAAGCAGACCATTACTTGTTGTACCAATGAAAGTGAAAGAGGAAATTGGTCACACATCTATTTTTGAGCGCTGACTTTTCTCTCAGATTTCTCCACATTTCAGACATGTGTAATGGGACATTGAGAGAGAAAAAGAAAGGTATTCACACCATGCAAGATCCTGGGTTGCCATGACGCCCGTCATCCGTGTAGGATAATCGGATTCCCACTATAGAATAAAAAAACACACTCATTCCAGTCTTTCTCGTTGATCCTCGGAACTATACTATTCATTCACCCCAAGGCATTTGACCCCGTGACCCGCTATTTATATCTGCCCTATCGAGGGAGAGTATCAGTGGGAGGCAGAATGACTACTATGCTACTATGGCAATAGAGTGGATGATGAGCTCTGCACACACCAGCTCTCTGTTGTATTTGACACTGGTATTATTAGAAGAAGAATGGAATCGAGTGGTAGGATGGGTTAAGGATAGAGACAGAAATATGCCCCGGCGTTTTCTGAATCACGATCCTCTCATGTTGAATTAGATGCTGTCTAGGTTGAAGAAACCCAGATGGGATTTGATCTGATAACGCGCTGCTGGAGTCTTCCGACACGGTTCATGTGGAAGAACAGAGCGAGCGGGGACACAACGTTACGTCCGTCTTCCTTATCATTCGTAATGGCTGTTGTATAGTGTCTGTGAAATATCAAGACCCTGAGTGAACAACACAACCACATGTAATACTGTTTCACCAAGCCAGAGGCCAGAAGATTTTCATTTGTTCCATTTCACCCTGGCTCCCACTCATAAGATGTGACATTACTGCTTTTTCAGACCCTTTTAGACAGCAAAATAACCCTGATTTGGTTGAGATTGGAAAAGGCGGGAAGAAATTTTGGTCGAAGTGTAGCCAGGCTTCGTCTATTACATCTATCTTCTGCGCCCCAGTATGACAACTATAGATCTTCTCCCCCTGGGCCAAGATAAATGACCTTATTACTGCACAGAGCCATTCAAAATAGGATCATGACAAGCATGGCAAATGCCTTTCCTCTGGAATATACAGACCTGCCAGACAAAGCCTGGGGTATATCGCAGCTCCCCAAGATGACCTTGTCCAACACAAATGAGAGAAAGTGCTGGATACATGGACTATCTGGTCACGTCTAAAGTATCATCTAAACTCCATAGTGTTCTATGTGTGTCTATGAATGTCAAACGTTGTCTAGACAGTTCGCTTAAATGAACACTGTACACCCAGGTCAGTTGGCTGTTGATGACACACTTGTTCAGCTTCAAGGGCAACTTTGGGATTTTGCCAATGAGGACCTTTCTCTACTTCCACAGAGTCAGATGAAGTCCTGGATACCATTTGTATGTCTCTGGTTCCATTATGAAGGAAGTTACGAGGTAGTTTCACGTGCCAATGCTAACTACTGTAGCATTAGCGCAATGGCTGGAAGCATTTGGGGAGGGGTTAGTGGGTGTAGTCCATTTACAGGCAGGTTCATTAAATGGGAGTCAGATGAGGATAGGTATTTTAATTGTAATTGTTGGATTGAAGGGGTTGAACGTTATTCAAGACCACCATGTTTTGTGCTTTAATCAAATGAACTGGAGCCAGCTTTGCATTAATGCAACATAACGATAATAATATCAATAACAATGATCAAAGATCGTCGTTAACACCCATAGAATAACTTCAGACTGATGATCAGTCCAAGCCTGACCATAGTAATATTCTGAATCCGGTTAAATCCAGTTTCAAACCACTTTCTCTAATGTACAGCAGCACATTCTCTTCTTGTTAACACCAGTTTATTTGGATCCTCCCTGTGACAACCCTGGCCAGGTTTAGCCGTTCATCTTTCGGACTCTTACTTTTATCTTTGCCCTTCAGATGAGACCCACTCCTCACTTGGTGTTTATGCAACGTGTCAGCACCTGACATCCAGCGAGCAGCGCTGACTTCAGTTCCCCTGGGGTCAGTCTGGGATCTGTCTCTGGGGTCAGTCTGGGATCTGTCTCTGGGGTCAGTCTGGGATCTGTCTCTGGGGTCAGTCTGGGATCTGTCTCCGCTGCACACTGGAAAGTCAGGCAAGGGTCGAACTGAAGCGTATCCCTGTGTGTTGAGTTATGGGGCCAATCAGGAGGGATGTTTACAGAGGACTCAACAGACATCTGGAGGGAGATGAATGCAGACAACCAGGATGGGCGGGGTCCGGTGGGCAGTCAAGGCAGGAGACAGGGGGATTTGATTAGGAGCAATGTGAATGACCTCAATCTGTCAATTTACAGGATGTTGATTTGAGTGATACCTCCTGTGCTTGTGCTACTGTGTATCATGATGTGATATACTGTGTATAAATGCACCATTTGATCCACATTGAAGAAGGTAGTAAAACATGAATACTGCAATAAATGATGTATGATCCAACTGAGACACACTGTCCTCACTTGCTCCAAAAGCAATTCAGATATATTCTGGACTCAATAGCATCCCAACTCCACAGTAATAGCTGGATATTACCATCCAGCTGAAAATAGTCCTTCTGTCTTTCCCTTTTTGTCTCTGAATCCATTGACAAAAGCCTTTCCCCAGTTCAGCAGTCTTTAAAGAGATGTTGAAATACATCTAATATCAATGAGGCTGGGAAGAGGTGATCATCCCTCCCTCCCTCCCTCCCTCCCTCCCTCCCTCCCTCCCTCCCTCCCTCCCTCCCTCCCTCCCTCCCTCCCTCCCCCTCCCTCCCTCCCTCCCTCCCTCCCTCCCTCCCTCCCTCCCTCCCTAGTTTGTTAAATGGCCTGGCCTCCTGGCAATAAACACCTATTTGGATGCATATTTGCGCGAGCCACTCCTGATAACACTCCTGAAGCCGTCGGAATGGAATTTTCCACAGCGGGCATAGTTTAACTGAACATAAAGTTGCATTCCGGTTAGTAATCGGTATTCTGCAAGCTTTTTGGACACTTTTACCTTTGTGACAGGAGCCATTACATGTCTGGGTATTGTGTGACTGATCGCTTTCCCCCGTCCAGTTTCAACCCAGCAGCAGTTTGGGGTTGTAGTGATCTCAGAGAGGGAGTAGTAGTTAGCTGTGACAGGAAGGCCATTTGAAAGCATGGCTGATTTTCCTCCATACTCCCACTTGGGCTGACTAACAGCTTGTTCAGTCAAGGGTTATGAGCCGCAGATGGTTTGAGACAATAAACACAATCAAATATGGGGGTGGAGTTTTTAGAGGCACTATGCCTGAAGCCCTGTCTTCATAGCGATGCACTAACTTCTCAGCGTAACTTCTCATCGTACAACTCGTATCTTAATTATTAATTCTCTTCCTATCTGTTCCTTCTTCATTATTTTCCCCATCGCTTTCTTCCTTAGAGAGTGCATTATCTTTGAAACGTTGATTATTTGTGCCCTCAAGCACTTTAACAGCTCTAGATGACAAATAGCATTATTATTGAACATAAATTACAATTATGTATGCATTTCACCTTTAGCTTTGCGCCTTCTTTAATATTACCGTGTCTTCTCATGAAATATGGACTTTGACATGAGCGTTTAATTACGGTTGCATTTTTATGTAGAGGAATAGTGTCAGGAACACACTGAGGTGATGTTGACAGCCTCAGTGTGTTTTATTAAAGATCCATAGTACATTTCCACTGAGGACATTTGCATCATAATTCCCCTGATCAATTTGACAAAAGGGTATACTACAGTAACTTACTGTAATTTCTAACCCTCCATCCTGATCATAAACAATCCAACCAATGACATCTGGGCCCTGCCCCTGAACATGTAATGGGTTCAATCAATCAGCTATTGAGGAGCTACAGAGGAGCAATGCTTAGCAACAGCTCAGTCTAACAGTGGGGTGCAGCCTCTCTCCTCCCTGAGTGAATCACCTCTAAACCATTTCACAGAAATCATGATTGATTTTGTTTACCCCTTCACCAATCAACATAGAGAATGGCACCTGTAATTGCAGAGGACAGTATTCCAGAGTTGGCAGAAAGAAAGAAAGAAGCTCAGCGACATTTTACATAAGAAGAAACCATATTCTATCTAATAGCAACGTATCTGATTGGCCTAATAATCTTCTTTAACCACCATGTTTGCAGTGTTGGTTCTAATATTACAGTACATGCATACACACACACACACACACACACACACACACACACACACACACACACACACACACACACACACACACACACACAGACACACAGACACACAGACAGACAGACACACAGACGTCAGCTCAGACAGAGAGACAGACAGAAGTCAGCTCAGAAAGAAGTCACATCATTCCATTCTTTAAGCAAACTGAATCACACTGAACCTTATCACAACGAAACCTTATCGTTCCTGTATCGGAGCCCAAGTATCTAGATCAGTATCGAATCATCTCCTGGAGCCCAGTCACAATGGTCAAGCTTCGCTTAAGGTCAATTGGAAATCTTATGTTCCTAGAGGATGTCGAAAGAGGGAGTGTTTCCCCTTTATCATCTCTGTTGTCTCCATGGTGCTCCTTTTTTCTTGCCCTCGTCACTCATCTCCTATAGGAAAAGAGAGGGAAAACAAAATCAATCGGCTCATGTTTCATTTTGTGCATTGAGACAAAGGTTTTGTAAAGTCACCTGATTAGCTATTGTGAAGGTATCTCCGTCTCAGCACAAACACTGAACACAGTGAAAGGAAAACGAGGTAGTTAGTTTCCAGAGTAATCATCATATTGAAGCAGTCGAACATCTCTGTACGAACATCTCTGTATGAGTACTGCATAGGGAACAGGTACAGTGCTATATATCAGCCCTGGTTCAATGAGACTAGATGGTTGTAACTCAGTAGGAAATGATCTGGCTCTGTAATCACTGAGCTGGTCACCGCTGATTGTCCTTGTAGCAGCAGTACCACATTTCCAATTTGACTTAATCACATTCTTCCCATGCCATCTCTTTCCCAGACTCAATAAAAACAAATGGGGATGTTTCAATTTATATTGCAATTGGAAGTCTTTGCGACTTTTTGACTGCTATTATTACAAAGACATAATGCAGAGGTGTCCACGGACACAGGTGTTAAAGGTTGAATAGAATATTGTAATAGAATATTGAAGCACATTTTAATTGACTGTGTGTACAGTGCCTTCGGAAAGTATTCTGAACCCTTGACTTCTTCCACATTTTGTTAGGTTACATACAGCCTTATTCTAAAATGCATATTTAAAAAAAAATCATCATCAATCTACACACAATACCCCATCCTGACTAGTCTCCCAGTCCCTGCCGCTGAAAAACATCCCCAAAGCATGATGCTGCCACCACCATGCTTCACAGTAGGGATGGTGCCAGTTCAATCTTTGTTTTCAGACCAGAGAATCTTGTTTCTCTCGTGGTCTGAGATTCTTTAGGTGCCTTTTGGCAAACTCCAAGTGGGCTTTCATGTGCCTTTTACTGGGGAGTGGCTTCCATCTGGCCACTCTATCATAAAGGCCTGATTGGTGGAGTGCTGCAGAGATGGTTGTCCTTTTGGAAGGTTCTCCCATCTCCACAGAGGAACTCTGGAGCTCTGTCAGAGTGACCATCGGGTTCTCTTGGTCATCTCCCTTCTCCCCGAATTGCTAAGTTTGGCCGGGCAGCCAGCTCTAGGAAGTGTCCTGGTGATTCCAAAATTCTTCCATTGAAGAATGATGGAGGCCACTTTGTTCTTGGGGACCTGCAATGCTGCAGACACAATTCTGTCTCTGAGCTCTCCGGACAATTATTTTGACCTCATGGCTTGGTTTTTGCTGTGACATATACTGTCAACTGTGGGACCTTATATAGACAGGTGTGTGCCTTTCCAAATCATGTCCAATCAATTGAATTTACCCCAGGTGGGTCCCAATCAAGTTGTAGAAATATCTCAAGCATGATCGATGGAAACAGTCTCGTATTTATTTGTAAAAAATTCTAAAACCTATTTTTGCTTTGTCATTATGGGGTATTGTGTGTAGATTACTGAGGACATTTGTTTTTATTGAATCCATTTTAGAATAAGGCCGTAACGTAACAAAATGTGGGGGAAAAAAGGGGTCTGCATACTTTCCAAAGGCAATGTATGTACTGAATATTTACTGTAATAGAATAATGAGTTGATTTTGGTCAGGGACACTCTGGGGTCACATATAGCTGTGTTTACTAACATTACAAGGAGTACAGTGCCTTCCCCAAAATGAACTGAGTAGCAGAAAGACTACTGTGTGTGATGAGTGATAGCACCACTGCACAGCTTTCTCTGCATGGTCTGTCTCAGTGAAGACAGAGGACTATTTGCCTTTGCACATAACCCTCCCTGGAACCATGCATACAGTCTCCGAGGGACCAGATAAAACAAAGCACTGGGGGGAAACCATGAGCACTCTGCCCCAGGGCTCTCTGTTTCTGTCACTCCTTCTCTCTGTCTCTCGCTCTATCACTCTTTCTCTTGCTCTTGTTTTCTCTCTCTTTCTGTCACTCCTCTCTGTCTCTTGCTCTCGTTTTCTCTCTCTTTATGTCACTCCTTCTCTCTGTCTCTCGCTCTCGTTTTCTCTCTCTTTCTGTCACTCCTTCTCTCTGTCTCTTGCTCTCGTTTTCTCTCTCTTTCTGTCACTCCTTCTCTCTGTCTCTCGCTCTCGTTTTCTCTCTCTCTCTCTCTTGTTTCTTTCTTCTCTTTCTATCACCTCTCTGTCTTTCTCTCTCTCTCCCTCCCCCTCTTTCTCGCTCTCCTTTCTCTCTCCCTCACCAAACCTCAAACGGGGCCCAGTAATAGACCAATTTCAGCTCTGCCTGGAGCAAACCAATCCCTTTATTCATGTATCCGGGCCTTTTCCCGCACAGTGAGATTGCCCCCTTCACACTGAGACGAGTGGGAAGACGCCTCCCTGGTGGGGCGCAATGAACGCCCATGAGCCATGGGGTGGCCAGGACGGGGAACATTCACCACTACCACAATGCAAATTGTTGTAGGCTGTATGCAGGGGCGAACTGGGACAAAAATGAATTCAGCCCTGGCAATTCAGTCACACCAGCCCACATCACCACTACTTACACACACAAGCAGTGATGCTACTGACACATAATGTAAGCAACTATAGTACAACTTTTACTGTACCAGTGACCGGTGGAACATTGTCCTTATTTAACCAGCTCTTGCCAGCTCATGTTTAAGACAAATGCAACATGTAAAAACAACACTGGAGATACAACTCAACAATATAACTGTGCCTCTGTTGCCTCCCTGTTGTGCAGTTTTTCTCTGCTTCTCTGTCACTTTGTCTGTCTGTCTGTCTGTATGTGATTCTTCTTGTTCTCCTTTGTTGTCACCCTGACTTTGCTTCTGCTTGTGCCCATCTGTCTTCACTCTGAATATCTGCCTGTGTCTGTCACTCTGTCTGTCACTCCTAAGTGTTAATTGCTATTACATATACAGTAGATTCAACATTTTAAGGAACTGGCAGGACATCTGTGTCTCTCTGTTTTCTTCCTATCTCCACTACACTCACCTCTGCTGTCTCTGCTAAGCCCAGCTTCCTTTCCCTCAGCACTGGTACCAGAAGACCAGGGGACCACTGCCTGTACTGGGCCAGGCAACATCATAGATGTGAATGAATAAACACATTTATTAGAAGAAGAAAGATTACTGAATAAATGCCTAAAAGATAACAATTGGCTCATAATACCTAACTACTGTACCTATACTGCATATATAATTGCCTGGCCATCATGCATGCCCCCCTCCCCCACCCTAAGGGTTAATTACTATGACATATACGGTAAACTGTCAGTACATGGGTCTCTCTCTCTCTCTCTCTCTCTCTCTCTCTCTCTCTCTCTCTCTCTCTCTCTCTCTCTCTGTTTTCTACCGACATCCACCTCACTGCTGTAACAGCAGCTGAGATATCCACACTGCCTGTGCTGGGCCCAGATACCCACTAGGATAACACTTTATTTTAAGGGTCCATAATAAACCATTTATAAGGCATTTAATCATTACTCCCACATTTGTAAATGTTAGTAAGCTAGTTATTCACACACATATATATATTTCCTTAAACATCCTGTGTTGTGTGCTTGTTCTTTTACCAGGAACAGCAGGAATGTACACCATCTTTTTGTGAGAAATTACACTGGTCCCTCAAAACATTTCTGAAGTATTTATAGAGTATAAATAGCACTCACTTTACATTAGGGACTGCAGAAAGACTTAACTAATGATTAGTAAATGGTTTATTGATGTGGGAGTAATAATTCTTAATCAAGGCATCATACACTTTTTAAATGCCTTATTACGGCCCCTTAAAATAAAATGTTACCGATCCTTGTTGTGAATCAATAAACACAAATATTAGACAGATAAGAACATCCTTGAATAAATGCCTTATAGATGACCATTGGCTTATATAATACCTTTATGACTAATTAACTACATATTTCAAACGAGTGCATTTCAAGTGTTCCCCCCTGCCCACTTTAGATAAGTGTTTAAATATTAGGCTACATGTAATCTGTTAAATAGAAAAAAACAGAGAAGGAGAGAGAGAGAGAGACTGACAGTTCCTTAATGGTTAGGCTGCTATATTAAGGAACTGGCAGTCTCTCTCTCTCTCTCTCTCTCTCTCTCTCTCTCTCTCTCTCTCTCTCTCTCTCTCTCCTTTCTCTGTTTTCTTCTATTGAATTAAATATACAAACTTCTGTGTCTGTCAAAGAACGATGCCGGGACTAGTTTATGTGGATGCGGATACATTTCCTGCGACGTGTTTCGTTTGACAGTGCCACTTGCGTATCAGTGAATGAAATAAGCAGGAGATATAACCTGACACCGGTGTCACTCATTACTACAGCTCATAAACTCACTCGCTGGGCTGAGATTCAGAAACGAATAAACATTGATTAAACAATTCAAATACACAGTCCCCGAATTGACCTTCATGGTAACAGACCAGTGGTTCCCAACCAGGGGCACTAGGACCTCGGGAGTACAGTACCTGGCCTATCCACAGGGGGTACTTGAGAAGCCTCATGAGACCATAGGTCTACTGGTAAAATGCAAATGAGGGGGTACCGGGCAGAGCAAAATTCAGTTAGTGGTAGGGTAACTGAAAAACGTTAGGAACCACTGTAATGCATGATGACTTGTGTTTAGTAAAAAGCACTGTATAAATGTGTGGTAGATGGCTATTGCCTTACCTATGGGTTATAAAAGCCAATCTAATAGCGTAAAAGTCATTAAAAAAACAGGCTCATGGGCTGCAGATGTTTCCATTATATGTTTCTGTATTCATATCAATGTGTTGTTATCCATTTGGAACAGCCCACCATGATCAAATATGGTCTGGTCCTCCGGTATTTGCCAGAAACGCCAGACGACCAATCCGCCCATGTTTGTACACCTGCCCTCCTGTGTCCAACTGGCCGTATGTGTCCTGTGAATTGGAACATGACCATGGGCAGGTTGCAGAGTAGTGTGAACTCCCCTGGGTCTGGGTGAGACTGGGAGTGTATTCTGTCTGACTGTCGTCAGCGGGTGTCCTGTCTGTCTGTGTGATGTGATTTGACCATAACTGGATACGACCAAAGCCGGGGCTCCAAAGAGTCTAAATGGGATTCTATTAAATCCAAAATGGCCCGCTGTGGATAAATGGCCCCCCTCCCTCCCACTGTTTACCATAGAGGCGCATTATCATAGCAGTCCATCCTGCCTCACATTGTCATATCCAATTATTCAGATTACCGAATGGCACTAAGGCGTGCTTAATTAATTAAAAGGCTAATTTAAATTTCCCACTGTCTGGCTTGGTGGGAGACATTTAGAAATATCAGAGTGGAAAGCTGCTAACGTGCAGACTGTTAAAAGAGAGAGAGAGTTGGTTAAGCCTCCTTTTCTTATGATTCATTTGTTTAGCGTTAGTGTGCGGATCTATTCAGAAGAGTGACACGTTGAAAACACTTAACATTCATTCACACCCGGGTGGGTTGCCAATGGACATTCATTCCATATCAGGTTTGAGTCTCTTCATCTGGCCCTGCTCTACTGTGCATGGGGTTGCCAGGTGTGGAGGTCAATGCTGAGAGCCTGGGGAGGTTAACAGCATCAGTTTGGGAGACTAAAGTCACTGGGGTTTTCTGCTAGTGGTACTGCCCACCCCAGACACGCTGTCCTCCATAAGGGGTGAGTAATTGTCCCCCCAATTGCCCTGTTTGACGTCTCTCACCATGGTGACCCCATCCCCTTGCTCAGTTTCAGACCCTGTGATGTTGCCACCGATCTCCATCCACTGTGTCAGACCCCGTGATGTGGCCCCCAACCATGAACAAAATGCAATGCTTCTATTTCTCATCTCTTTCCTTCTCCTCCCTTCCCAAAGGAGGGAGCATAAGCAACATTAGTCAGCTCTCATCAGGCATACACTCTTAGAAAAAATAGTTCCGAAAGGGTTCTTTGCGGAGGGACAGGGTTTTACCAAGAACCGTTTTGCTCAGAAGAACCCTTTTTGGAAGACAAGCGTTCTTTGTAAGGTTAAGGGTTCTACCTAGAATAATGTAATATTTGTGTTATTGCAAGTACATTGATTGGTTGAATTGATTTGATGTTACAGAAAGATAAATAACATACAGTTTTCTAAACTAATCTAATCTGTTAGTATTTTGTATTTATTGCACCCGTTACTGAGATGGTTGTTACAGTTTAGATGACAAAATGATTATTACCTAGAACCCTTCATTAGGTATGACCATATACAGGGGCTTCTTTGAAGAACCCTATATAGAGGGAACCCTCTGCAAACAACCTGAAGAACCCTCTGCAAAGGGTTCTACCTAGCATCGAAAAAGAGTTCCCCTATGGCGACAATCTGAAGAACCCTGTATGGTTCTACTTAGCCATTTTTATTTCTAGGAGTGTAGTATTAGTCATCAACAGGATGAAGGCCTTCGTTGCCAAACAGACGTTCTGCATCCGTATTTGCGAATGCTTGATTTGACACCTACTGTATGCTTGTACTTAAGTCTTGATAGAGCTGCTCATCAAGGCGGTCTGAAGCAGTACATCAGGAAGCCTACCACTGAATCATAAGCGGCCATGACAAAGTGGCTTATCGGAGAGGAGTTTAGGAGCCCTCTTAGAATGAAGACATCCAGTAAAAGTGGATGTGTTGGAGCCTAGGTTTGAGCCACGGTGGCATAACTGTCGCCTAGGGATCAGTTGAGTAAGCCGAGGGACGATTTTTGCGCGGATGGGTGGCAGGCGGGAATATAATTACATTTCATTTGTAGACAGCAAGAAGCAAAACACATAATATTTGACTAAAACATCATTTCAAACCTTGCGTAAGGGAAACGCTTGAGCTTGAAAAACCCAGCAGAGTTGCAGTTCTTGGCATTAAACCGGTGCACCTGGCACCGATCACCATACCCCGTACAAAGGCACTTAAACATGTTCTCTTGCCCATTCCTTCTCTGAATGGCTGTCACGCCCTGGTCTTAGTATTTTGTGTTTATATATTTATTTGGTCAGGCCGGGGTGTGACATGGGTTTATTTTGTGTTGTGTTTATATATGTTTTTTTTTTTGTAGGTTTTGGGATTGTGGCTTAGTGGGGTGTTCTAGCAAAGTCTATGGTTGCCTGAGGCGGTTCTCAATCAGAGGCAGGTGTTTATCGTTGTCTCTGATTGGGAACCATATTTAGGCAGCCATATTCTTTGAGTGTTTCGTGGGTGATTGTTCCTGTCTTAGTGTTTTGTATTTCACCAGATAGGCTGTATAGGTTTTCACGGTCCGTTTGTTGTTTTGTATTTCGTGTTTATTCGTTTATTAAACATGTATCTAACTTACCACGCTGCATTTTGGTCCGACTCTCTTTCGACGGAAGAAAACCGTAACAATGGCAAACCTACACAACCCATGCCTCAATTCTCTCAAGGCTTAGCAATATGTATTTAACCTGTCTCCTCTCCTTCTACACTGATTGATGAACGGGAAATAAAGACCTTTCACTGTACTTGTGCATGTGACATTCAAAAACTTGACACTTGATTGAAGTGGATGTAACGTGTGACATCAATAAGGGGTCATAGCTTTCACCTGATCAGCCTGTGCCAAATCACATTTTTCAAATTTAATTTTATTAGTCACATGCGCAGAAAATAACCGGTGTAGTAGACCTGCTTACTTACAAGCCCCTAACCAACAATGCAGTTCAAAGAAATACGGATAAGAATAAGAAATAAAAGTATGGGGGGCACCGGTTAGTTGAGGTAATATGTACATGTAGGTAGAGTTATTAAAGTGACTATGCATAGAAGAGAACGACAAAGAGTAGCAGTGGTGTAAAAGAGGGGGGGTCAATGCAAATACTCTGTATGGCCATTTGATTAGATGTTCAGGAGTCTTATGGCTTGGGGTTAGAAGCTGTTAGAAGCCTCTTGGACCTAGACTTGGCGGTCCGGCACCGCTTGCCGTGGGGTAGCAGAGAGAACCTTCTATGACTAGGGTGTCTTTGACATTTTATAGGGCCTTCCTCTGACACCGCCTGGTATAGAGGTCCTGGATGGCAGGAAGCTTGGCCCCAGTGATGTACTGGGCCGTTCGCACTACCCTCTGTAGTGCCTTGTCATGGAAAGAGCAGGTGTTCATAATGTTTTGCACACTCAGTGTACATCGGTATACCATTGATAATGTCTAACTCTACTTCTCTCACAGCCTGAACATATCGCTTCCAAGTGATGCTGCAGCCTATCACAGCTATCGATGCGCTACAGCCTTAGCTATGCCAGCATTGATGCTGCTCCACCACTGGCTCTGTCACAGCCAAAGCCTGTCATCAACAGTGTTGAGGCAGGGGTGGAAGCGTTGCCTCTGTGTTGTGCCTGAGGTGCCACAGAAGCAGATGTCAAGGTTTGGAACTGTATTCCCTCTCCTAGGGTCTGGTGTTAATGTAATCATTATTATGATCCTGACACCAATTAATAGGACCTGTGTCAGGGCCAGTCAAGTAACTGCAGTGGGGCTGAGGAGGGCTGTGTTGTTAAAGGGGAGGTGGGGTGAGGTGAGCGGTGGGGTGAGGGGGACAGTGGGGTGAGGGAGGGAATGGTTGGGTGAGAATGACGGTGGGGTGGGCGGGGGGCGGTGGGGTGACGCTGGGTGAGGGGGCAGTGGGGTGATGGTGGGCGGTGAGGTGAGGGGGCGGTGGGTTGAGAGGGGTGAGGGGGACGGTGGGCGGTTGGGTGAGGGGGAGGGTGAGGTGAGGAGGGCGGTGGGTTGATGGGGGACGGTGGGGTGTTGGGGGACGGTGGGGTGAATTTACCCTGATTTAGACCTGGACACTAAAGGGAGCTGGATGGGAGAGAATGAGAGAGGGGGAGCTGGAAGAGAGAGAAAGATACAGAGAGAGGGGTAGAGGAAGCTGGAAGAGAGAGAGACTGAGAGAGGGGTAAAGGGAGCTGGATGGGAGAGAAAGAGAGAGGGGGAGCTGGAAGAGAGAGAAAGATACAGATACAGAGAGAGGGATAGAGGGAGCTGGAAGAGAGAGAGAGACTGAGAGAGGGGTAACGGGAGCTGGATGGGAGAGAAAGAGAAAGATACAGAGAGAGGGGTAAAGGGAGCTGGATGTGAGAGAAAGAGAGAGGGGGAGCTGGAAGAGAGAGAACGATACAGAGAGAGGGGTAGAGGGAGCTGGAAGAGAGAGAGAGACTGAGAGAGGGGTAAAGGGAGCTGGATGGGAGAGAAAGAGAAAGATACAGAGAGAGGGGTAAAGGGAGCTGGATGGGAGAGAAAGAGAGAGGGGTAAAGGGAGCTGGATGGGAGAGAAAGAGAGAGGGGGAGCTGGAAGAGAGAGAAAGAGAAAGATACAGAGAGAGGGATAGAGGGAGCTGGAAGAGAGAGAAAGAGAAAGATACAGAGAGAGGGATAGAGGGAGCTGGAAGAGTGAGAAAGAGAAAGATACAGAGAGAGGGGTAGAGGGAGCTTGAAGAGTGAGAAAGAGAAAGATACAGAGAGAGGGGTAGAGGGAGCTTGAAGAGAGAGAAAGAGAAAGATACAGAGAGAGGGGTAGAGGGAGCTGGAAGAGAGAGAGACTGAGAGAGGGGTAAAGGGAGCTGGATGGGAGAGAAAGAGAGAGGGGAGCTGGAAGAGAGAGAAAGAGAAAGATACAGAGAGAGGGGAAGAGGGAGCTGGAAGAGAGAGAGACTGAGAGAGGGGTAAAGGGAGCTGGATGGGAGAGAAAGAGAGAGGGGGAGCTGTAAGAGAAAGAAAGAGAAAGATACAGAGAGAGGGGTAGAGGGAGCTGGAAGAGAGAGAGACTGACAGAGGGGTAAATGGAGCTGGATGGGAGAGAAAGAGAGGAGGGAGCTGGAAGAGAGAGAAAGAGAAAGATACAGAGAGAGGGGTAGAGGGAGCTGGAAGAGAGAGAAAGAGAAAGATACAGAGAGAGGGATAGAGGGAGCTGGAAGAGTGAGAAAGAGAAAGATACAGAGAGAGGGATAGAGGGAGCTGGAAGAGAGAGAAAGAGAAAGATACAGAGAGAGGGGTAGAGGGAGCTGGAAGAGAGAGAGACTGAGAGAGGGGTAAAGGGAGCTGGATGGGAGAGAAAGAGAGAGGGGGAGCTGGAAGAGAGAGAAAGAGAAAGATACAGAGAGAGGGGAAGAGGGAGCTGGAAGAGAGAGAGACTGAGAGAGGGGTAAAGGGAGCTGGATGGGAGAGAAAGAGAGAGGGGAGCTGTAAGAGAAAGAAAGAGAAAGATACAGAGAGAGGGGTAGAGGGAGCTGGAAGAGAGAGAGAGAGACAGAGGGGTAAAGGGAGCTGGATGGGAGAGAGAAGAGAGGGGGGAGCTGGAAGAGAGAGAAAGAGAAAGATACAGAGAGAGGGATAGAGGGAGCTGGAAGAGAGAGAAAGAGAAAGATACAGAGAGAGGGATAGAGGGAGCTGGAAGAGTGAAAAAGAGAAAGATACAGAGAGAGGGGTAGAGGGAGCTGGAAGAGAGAGCAAGAGAAAGATACAGAGAGAGGGATAGAGGGAGCTGGAAGAGAGAGAAAGAGAAAGATACAAAGGAGAGGGGTAGAGGGAGCTGGAAGAGAGAGAGAGACTGAGAGAGGGTTAAAGGGAGCTGGATGGGAGAGAAAGAGAGAGGGGGAGCTGGAAGAGAGAGAAAGAGAGAGGGGGAGCTGGAAGAGAGAGAAAGAAAAAGATACAGAGAGAGGGGTAGAGGGAGCTGGAAGAGAGAGAAAGAGAAAGGGGTAGCTGGAAGAGAGAGAAAGAGAAAGATACAGAGAGAGGGGTAAAGGGAGCTGGAAGAGAGAGAAAGAGAAAGGGGTAGCTGGAAGAGAGAGAAAGAGAAAGGGGTAGCTGGAAGAGAGAGAAAGAGAGAGATACAGAGAGAGGGGTAGAGGGAGCTGGAAGAGAGAGAGAGAGACTGAGAGAGGGGTAAAGGGAGCTGGATGGGAGAGAAAGAGAGAGGGGGAGCTGGAAGAGAGAGAAAGAGAAAGATACAGAGAGAGGGTTAAAGGGAGCTGGATGGGAGAGAAAGAGAGAGGGGGAGCTGGAAGAGAGAGAAAGAGAAAGATACTGAGAGAGGGGTAGAGGGAGCTGGATGGGAGAGAAAGAGAAAGATACAGAGAGAGGGGTAGAGGGAGCTGGAAGAGAGAGCAAGAGAAAGATACAGAGAGAGGGATAGAGGGAGCTGGAAGAGAGAGAAAGAGAAAGATACAGAGAGAGGGGTAGAGGGAGCTGGAAGAGAGAGCAAGAGAAAGATACAGAGAGAGGGATAGAGGGAGCTGGAAGAGAGAGAAAGAGAAAGATATAGAGAGAGAGGGGTAGAGGGAGCTGGAAGAGAGAGAGAGACTGAGAGAGGGTTAAAGGGAGCTGGATGGGAGAGAAAGAGAGAGGGGGAGCTGGAAGAGAGAGAAAGAGAGAGGGGGAGCTGGATGGGAGAGAAAGAGAAAGATACAGAGAGAGGGGTAAAGGGAGCTGGATGGGAGAGAAAGAGAAAGATACAGAGAGAGGGGTAAAGGGAGCTGGATGGGAGAGAAAAGAGAGAGGGGGTAGCTGGAAGAGAGAGAAAGAGAAAGATACAGAGAGAGGGGTAAAGGGAGCTGGATGGGAGAGAAAGAGAAAGATACAGAGAGAGGGGTAAAGGGAGCTGGATGGGAGAGAAAGAGAGAGGGGGAGCTGGAAGAGAGAGAAAGAGAAAGATACAGAGAGAGGGTTAAAGGGAGCTGGATGGGAGAGAAAGAGAGAGGGGGAGCTGGAAGAGAGAGAAAGAGAAAGATACAGAGAGAGGGGTAGAGGGAGCTGGATGGGAGAGAAAGAGAAAGATACAGAGAGAGGGGTAGAGGGAGCTGGAAGAGAGAGAGAGAGAGAGACTGAGACTGAGAGAGGGGTAAAGGGAGCTGGAAGAGAGAGAAAGAGAAAGATACAGAGAGAGGGGTAGAGGGAGCTGGAAGAGAGAGAAAGAGAAAGATACAGAGAGAGGGGTAGAGGGAGCTGGAAGAGAGAGAAAGAGAAAGATACAGAGAGAGGGGTAAAGGGGGCTGGAAGAGAGAGAGAGACTGAGAGAGGGGTAAAGGGAGCTGGATGGGAGAGAAAGAGAAAGATACAGAGAGAGGGTTAAAGGGAGCTGGATGGGAGAGAAAGAGAGAGGGGGAGCTGGAAGAGAGAGAAAGAGAGAGGGGTAGCTGGAAGAGAGAGAAAGATACAGAGAGAGGGGTAAAGGGAGCTGGAAGAGAGAGAAAGAGAAAGGGGTAGCTGGAAGAGAGAGAAAGAGAAAGGGGTAGCTGGAAGAGAGAGAAAGAGAGAGATACAGAGAGAGGGGTAGAGGGAGCTGGAAGAGAGAGAGAGAGACTGAGAGAGGGGTAAAGGGAGCTGGATGGGAGAAAAAGAGAAAGGGGTAGCTGGAAGAGAGAGAAAGAGAAAGATACAGAGAGAGGGGTAAAGGGAGCTGGATGGGAGAGAAAGAGAAAGATAAAGAGAGAGGGGTAAAGGGAGCTGGATGGGAGAGAAAGAGAAAGATACAGAGAGAGGGGTAAAGGGAGCTGGATGGGAGAGAAAGAGAGAGGGAAGGAGCTGGAATAGAGAGAAAGAGAAAGATACAGAGAGAGGGGTAGAGGGAGCTGGAAGAGAAAGATACAGAGAGAGGGTAGAGGGAGCTGGAAGAGAGAGAGAGAGACTGAGAGAGGGGTAAAGGGAGCTGGATGGGAGAGAAAGAGAAAGATACAGAGAGAGGGGTAAAGGGAGCTGGATGGGAGAGAAAGAGAGAGGGGGAGCTGGAAGAGAGAGAAAGAGAAAGATACAGAGAGAGGGTTAAAGGGAGCTGGATGGGAGAGAAAGAGAGAGGGGGAGCTGGAAGAGAGAGAAAGAGAAAGATACAGAGAGAGGGGTAGAGGGAGCTGGATGGGAGAGAAAGAGAAAGATACAGAGAGAGGGGTAGAGGGAGCTGGAAGAGAGAGCAAGAGAAAGATACAGAGAGAGGGATAGAGGGAGCTGGAAGAGAGAGAAAGAGAAAGAAACAGAGAGAGGGGTAGAGGGAGCTGGAAGAGAGAGCAAGAGAAAGATACAGAGAGAGGGATAGAGGGAGCTGGAAGAGAGAGAAAGAGAAAGATATAGAGAGAGGGGTAGAGGGAGCTGGAAGAGAGAGAGTGAGACTGAGAGAGGGTTAAAGGGAGCTGGATGGGAGAGAAAGAGAGAGGGGGAGCTGGAAGAGAGAGAAAGAGAGAGGGGGGGAGCTGGATGGGAGAGAAAGAGAGGGGGGTGCTGGAAGAGAGAGAAAGAAAAGATACAGAGAGAGGGGTAGAGGGAGCTGGAAGAGAGAGAGAGACTGAGAGAGGGGTAAAGGGAGCTGGATGGGAGAGAAAGAGAAAGGGGTAGCTGGAAGAGAGAGAAAGAGAAAGATACAGAGAGAGGGGTAAAGGGAGCTGGATGGGAGAGAAAGAGAAAGATACAGAGAGAGGGGTAAAGGGAGCTGGATGGGAGAGAAAGAGAGAGGGGGAGCTGGAAGAGAGAGAAAGAGAAAGATACAGAGAGAGGGTTAAAGGGAGCTGGATGGGAGAGAAAGAGAGAGGGGGAGCTGGAAGAGAGAGAAAGAGAAAGATACAGAGACAGGGGTAGAGGGAGCTGGATGGGAGAGAAAGAGAAAGATACAGAGAGAGGGGTAGAGGGAGCTGGAAGAGAGAGAGAGAGAGAGACTGAGAGAGGGGTAAAGGGAGCTGGAAGAGAGAGAAAGAGAAAGATACAGAGAGAGGGGTAGAGGGAGCTGGAAGAGAGAGAAAGAGAAAGATACAGAGAGAGGGGTAGAGGGAGCTGGAAGAGAGAGAAAGAGAAAGATACAGAGAGAGGGGTAAAGGGAGCTGGAAGAGAGAGAGAGACTGAGAGAGGGGGGTAAAGGGAGCTGGATGGGAGAGAAAGAGAAAGATACAGAGAGAGGGGTAAAGGGAGCTGGATGGGAGAGAAAGAGAAAGATACAGAGAGAGGGGTAGAGGGAGCTGGAAGAGAGAGAAAGAGAAAGATACAGAGAGAGGGGTAGAGGGAGCTGGAAGAGAGAGAAAGAGAAAGATACAGAGAGAGGGGTAGAGGGAGCTGGAAGAGAGAGAGAGAGAGAGAGACTGAGAGAGGGGTAAAGGGAGCTGGAAGAGAGAGAAAGAGAAAGATACAGAGAGAGGGGTAGAGGGAGCTGGAAGAGAGAGAAAGAGAAAGATACAGAGAGAGGGGTAGAGGGAGCTGGAAGAGAGAGAAAGAGAAAGATACAGAGAGAGGGGTAAAGGGAGCTGGAAGAGAGAGAGAGACTGCGAGAGGGGTAAAGGGAGCTGGATGGGAGAGAAAGAGAAAGATACAGAGAGAGGGGTAAAGGGAGCTGGATGGGAGAGAAAGAGAAAGATACAGAGAGAGGGGTAGAGGGAGCTGGAAGAGAGAGAAAGAGAAAGATACAGAGAGAGGGGTAGAGGGAGCTGGAAGAGAGAGAAAGAGAAAGATACAGAGAGAGGGATAGAGGGAGCTGGAAGAGAGAGAAAGAGAAAGATACAGAGAGAGGGGTAAAGGGAGCTGGAAGGGAGAAAGTGAACGAGGGAGTAGTAAGAGTGGGAGAGAGCTGTTACAGCTTATTCAGACATGCAGCCAGGAGAGGATAGAAGACATCACTTAATATGTTCTTTCGCTGTCCATTCAGATCAGGGAAGAAGAGGATCTGAGCCAAATAATATTCATCATGGTGTATAGACAAGACTAGACTATACCATCTACCTGTCTGTATGGCGAGGCTCACTGCACTGTCCCACTTTGAAACTCATCAACCAAACCCATCTTGGTTCTTACATCTCTATCTCGCCATTACAATGTGGAGTAAGTTTTTCAACAGCCATTTCAACCCAAGTCCCCGCTGTGCCTACTCTCTGGGCACACACTGGTTGAATCAACATTGTTTCCACTTCATTTCAATGAAATGACGCTGAACCAACGTGGAATAGACGTTGATTTGACGTCTGTGCCCAGTGTGTACAGCCCACTGTTTGATCTGACAATCTGATGGTAATATTTTGTGTTGGTAGTAGTAGCGGTAACTTGAATACCTTTCGATGCTTTCAAGGGTGAAAGTATGTTCCATTGGTTCCCGGTAGAGGCCCGCGTGCCGAATCATAGAATTACACATAGAACCCCTATTAATTCAAATGGATCTCTGTGTGCCTAGACCTTGAAGATGTGTCATCTAACTTGTAAAATATATTACCTTTATCATCTGATTGTCAATTGCTTCTAAGGTCTAGGCGACCCTTTCACATTCATCCACTCGCAACATTTAGTATTTAGCCTCCAAACAGGCGGGAAAAGAGACAGAATTTATGCATCCTCTGCTGTCGGTGTTCGCCACTCATCTCTGCATTGGCAACATGTCAGTGTTCTTGTTTTACCACATGGCATTTTGGAGCGTAGGCTATACCACCTGTTTTCATGTCCATTTGCAAATTGTTCATGCCTCTGACATGCGGTAATGATAAATAATTGAGTAAAAGCCTACAGTTTTATTGACATTTTGTTTGAATTATTATGATAGGCTCATGTTCCACAGGTATGGTTTATTTATTTATTTTCCCAGGACGCCATACAAGACCGTCTTACTTTCACCCCTGATGCTTTCTACTTTGGTTGTGTTGAGTATCTATGGAAAGTACTGTGTACTGCTTCTTTTTGTCACAGACACCATGTCAATTATTTCCCCTCGCTCTCTATCTCTCTTTATCTCTCTCTCTCTCTATCTATCTCTCTCTCTGTCTCCCTCTTTCTGTCTCCCTCTCTCTCCTCCTCCGGAGATTTGTCTAACCTTAGGGCTGCAGTGATAACAGCAGCTCGCTTTGCAAATGAGAAAAACCTCCCCCATATGAGAGCATCTAAACTCATATTAATGCAGTGTCAGGGACGCCTGATGGTGCCCGATAAGCAGCTGAACGATTGTCGCTCTCCGCGCTACTTTATTTCAATGTCACCCACAATGTTATCTACCCAGCCGCTGCCACACACTGTGAGTTTAGAGCTGCACAGTAATGCTCCCTTCGGGTGGTGATGCCACAGCACTCAGGGAAAAACACCTTCTTACTGGCATCTGTGTCATCTACTGCAGAATGGCCACACTGTGAGTTTAGAGCTGCACAGTAATGCTCCCTTCGGGTGGTGATGCCACAGCACTCAGGGAAAAACACCTTCTTACTGGCATCTGTGTCATCTACTACAGTATGGGCACACTGTGAGTTTAGAGTGACACAGTGTTGCACCCATCGGGTACGATGCCACAGCACTCAGGGAAAAACACCTTCTTACTGGCATCTGTGTCATCTACTACAGTATGGGCACACTGTGAGTTTAGAGTGACACAGTGTTGCACCCATCGGGTTACGATGCCACAGCACTCAGGGAAAGCAGACCTTCTTACTGGCATCTGTGTCATCTACTACAGTATGGGCACACTGTGAGTTTAGAGTGACACAGTGTTGCACCCATCGGGTTACGATGCCACAGCACTCAGGGAAAAACACCTTCTTACTGGCATCTGTGTCATCTACAAGTACTACGGTATGGCCAATATCTCTTACCTCTGGAGTCAGGGTGTTCTGAAAACTTCAGTGCCCCTGCTTGGAAAGAAAGTTATGAAAATGGGAATACAATGCAATAGCATGATGAGTCTGTGGATTTACTGTGGATGATGAGGGTGTTTGTAAACATCATACAGCATGTTAAATCCTCAGTATACAGTAGGATAAACATCATGTAACATCATATAGAATGTTAGATCCTCAGTATACAGTACGATAAACATCATGTAACATCATATAGAATGTTAGATCCTCAGTATACAGTAGGATAAACATCATGTAACATCATATAGAATGTTAGATCCTCAGTATACAGTACGATAAACATCATGTAACATCATATAGAATGTTAGATCCTCAGTATACAGTAGGATAAACATCATGTAACATCATACAGCATGTTAGATCCTCAGTATACAGTAGGATAAACATCGTGTAACATCATATAGAATGTTGGATCCTCAGTATACAGTAGGATAAACATCGTGTAACATCATACAGCATGTTAAATCCTCAGTATACAGTAGGATAAACATCGTGTAACATCATATAGAATGTTAGATCCTCAGTATACAGTAGGATAAACATCATGTAACATCATATAGAATGTTAGATCCTCAGTATACAGTAGGATAAACATCATGTAACATCATATAGAATGTTAGATCCTCAGTATACAGTACGATAAACATCATGTAACATCATATAGAATGTTAGATCCTCAGTATACAGTAGGATAAACATCATGTAACATCATATAGAATGTTAGATCCTCAGTATACAGTAGGATAAACATCATGTAACATCATATAGAATGTTGGATCCTCAGTATACAGTAGGATAAACATCATGTAACATCATACAGCATGTTAAATCCTCAGTATACAGTAGGATAAACACCATGTAACATCATATAGAATGTTGGATCCTCAGTATACAGTAGGATAAACATCATGTAACATCATACAGCATGTTAAATCCTCAGTATACAGTAGGATAAACATCATGTAACATCATATAGAATGTTGGATCCTCAGTATACAGTAGGATAAACATCATGTAACATCATATAGAATGTTGGATCCTCAGTATACAGTAGGATAAACATCATGTAACATCATACAGCATGTTAAATCCTCAGTATACAGTAGGATAAACATCATGTAACATCATATAGAATGTTGGATCCTCAGTATACAGTAGGATAAACATCACGTAACATCATATAGAATGTTAGATCCTCAGTATACAGTAGGAGAAACATCACGTAACATCCTATAGAATGTTAGATCCTCAGTATACAGTAGGATAAACATCATGTAACATCATATAGAATGTTAGATCCTCAGTATACAGTAGGATAAACATCATGTAACATCATACAGCATGTTAAATCCTCAGTATACAGTAGGATAAACATCATGTAACATCATATAGAATGTTGGATCCTCAGTATACAGTAGGATAAACATCACGTAACATCATATAGAATGTTAGATCCTCAGTATACAGTAGGAGAAACATCACGTAACATCACGTAACATGGTTGGTTGAGAGAAAGAGACAGGGAGATTGTGAGAAAGAGAGATGGGGATTGAGAGAATGAGAGAAAGAGACCGGTAGATTGAGAGAAAGGGAGAGGGATATTGAGAGAAAGAGACCGGGAGATTGAGAGCAAGAGAGATGGGGATTGAGAGAAAGAGAGATGGGATTGAGAGAAAGAGAGAGGGAGATTGAGAGAAAGAGACAGGGAGATTGAGAGAAAGAGACAGGGAGATTGAGAGAAAGAGAGAGGGGGATTGAGAGCAAGAGACAGGGAGATTGAGAGAAAGAGAGAGGGGGATTGAGAGAAAGAGAGAGGGAGATTGAGAGCAAGAGACTGGGAGATTGAGAGAAAGAGACAGGGAGATTGAGAGGAAGAGAGAGGGGGATTGAGAGGAAGAGAGAGGGAGATTGAGAGCAAGAGACTGGGAGATTGAGAGAAAGAGAGAGGGGGATTGAGAGAAAGAGACCGGGAGATTGAAAGCAAGAGACCGGGAGATTGAGAGGAAGAGAGAGGGGGATTGAGAGAAAGAGACCGGGAGATTGAAAGCAAGAGACCGGGAGATTGAGAGGAAGAGAGAGGGGGATTGAGAGGAAGAGAGAGGGGGATTGAGAGAAAGAGAGAGGGAGATTTAAAGAGAGGGAAAGAGAGGGAGTGAGTTAGGGATAGAAAGAGAGGGTAAGGCGAAGACAGATGCAGGTAGAGATTGAGTGAAAGAGTGCCACACCGGCTGATAAGACGAACATTGAATCCACAGGCAGTCCAGCAGCACACTGCATCACTCCTGACGTGCCCATAAACATCAGGGGACTGGAGAGAGAGCCACCAGAAGGAACTCCAATGACCAATCCAGCCATCTTCCTCTCACCTTCTGTTCCTTTCTTATACCGTACCTTCCCGATCTGTCTTTCACCTTCTTTACCTTTCTCTCCCTGTTTCTATTATTTGTCTCTTTCTCCCCCTTCTCTCCCTCCCGCTGCCACTCTCCCTCCTTCCCTCCCTCATCGCTAATCTAACCCATCCTTCATGAGAAAGCCTGCCACAAAATGTCAGATCAGTGACACATTTGAGGATCAGATCAGGGTGTTATTTGTCACCACCTAATCATACCCCTTCGCACTGTAGCTCTGTTGATGATGGGTGGACAGGCTGTCAAAGGCATGCACAGTGACAGGACAGCTGTATGACTCTCACAGTTTCCATGGAGGAAATGATGCGGCGCCGTGGATGAAGTAAGGTGGGGGAAGTGGGCGGGGGGCATATGTTTGGGAGGTCTGGTGGGGGATGGACGTCAATTCCGAACGGCAGTCTGTCAAGCCAGCCTCTTCATAAGTGCCAATTAGATTCAGGGACCGTGGGAGGACAGGAAAAAAACAAAGTCCCCCTAAATTTGTATCTAACGGCCTTGGACAGATGATGTTTAGCAACCATGATCAGACACACAGACATGCACATACACACACACATGCAGGCATACACACACACACACACACACACACACACACACACACACATAGGCACACATAGGCACACACAGAGATTTGCATGCTCACACACACACTGGGCGCACACACACAGGCACACGTACAAACAATTACGTGTGTGTGTGTGTACCGAGTGTAGGAAAGGCAGAGAGCTTAGGTCGGTGTCTGTTTGTGAGCAAAATCAACAACTCGGATGACATCTCTCTCGACACGGGACCACGGAAAATGACAATCAGAGCACTCTCTACAAGTTCTCACAACAAGTTCTCGCCACTCTCTACAAGTTCTCACAACAAGTTCTCGCCACTCTCTACAAGTTCTCACAACAAGTTCTCGCCACTCTCCACAAGTTCTCACAACAAGTTCTCGCCAGTCTCTACAAGTTCTCGCCACTCTCTACAAGTTCTCACAACAAGTTCTCGCCACTCTCTACAAGTTCTCACAACAAGTTCTCGCCACTCTCTACAAGTTCTCACAACAAGTTCTCGCCACTCTCTACAAGTTCTCGCCACTCTCTACAAATTCTCACAACAAGTTCTCGCCACTCTCTACAAGTTCTCGCCAAGTCTCTACAAGTTCTCAAAACAAGTTCTCGCCACTCTCCACAAGTTCTCACAACAAGTTCTCGCCAGTCTCTACAAGTTCTCGCCACTCTCTACAAGTTCTCACAACAAGTTCTCGCCACTCTCTACAAGTTCTCACAGCAAGTTCTCGCCACTCTCTACAAGTTCTCACAACAAGTTCTCGCCACTCTCTACAAGTTCTCATAACAAGTTCTCGCCACTCTCTACAAGTTCTCGCCACTCTCTACAAGTTCTCACAACAAGTTCTCGCCACTCTCTACAAGTTCTCACAACAAGTTCTCGCCACTCTCTACAGGTTCTCACAAGTTCTCGCCACTCTCTACAAGTTCTCACAAGTTCTCGCCACTCTCTACAAGTTCTCGCCACCCTCTACAAGTTCTCACAACAAGTTCTCGCCACTCTCTACAAGTTCTCGCCACTCTCTACAAGTTCTCATAACAAGTTCTCGCCACTCTCTACAAGTTCTCGCCACTCTCTACAAGTTCTCACAACAAGTTCTCGCCACTCTCTACAAGTTCTCACAACAAGTTCTCGCCACTCTCTACAGGTTCTCACAAGTTCTCGCCACTCTCTACAAGTTCTCACAACAAGTTCTCGCCACTCTCTACAAGTTCTCGCCACCCTCTACAAGTTCTCACAACAAGTTCTCGCCACTCTCTACAAGTTCTCGCCACTCTCTACAAGTTCTCACAACAAGTTCTAGCCACTCTCTACAAGTTCTCACAACAAGTTCTCGCCACTCTCTACAAGTTCTCACAACAAGTTCTAGCCACTCTCTACAAGTTCTCAAAACAAGTTCTCGCCACTCTCTACAAGTTCTCTAAACAAGTTCTCGCCACTCTCTACAAGTTCTCGCCACTCTCTACAAGTTCTCACAACAAGTTCTCGCCACTCTCTACAAGTTCTCGCCACTCTCTACAAGTTCTCACAACAAGTTCTCGCCACTCTCTACAAGTTCTCTAAACAAGTTCTCGCCACTCTCTACAAGTTCTCGCCACTCTCCACAAGTTCTCACAACAAGTTCTCGCCACTCTCTACAAGTTCTCACAACAAGTTCTCGCCACTCTCTACAAGTTCTCTAAACAAGTTCTCGCCACTCTCTACAAGTTCTCGCCACTCTCTAAAAGTTCTCAAAACAAGTTCTCGCCACTCTCTACAAGTTCTCAAACAAGTTCTCGCGACTCTCTACAAGTTCTCGCCACTCTCTACAAGTTCTCACAACAAGTTCTCGCCACTCTCTACAAGTTCTCGCCACTCTCTACAAGTTCTCACAACAAGTTCTCGCCACTCTCCACAAGTTCTCACAACAAGTTCTCGCCAGTCTCTACAAGTTCTCGCCACTCTCTACAAGTTCTCACAACAAGTTCTCGCCACTCTCTACAAGTTCTCACAGCAAGTTCTCGCCACTCTCTACAAGTTCTCACAACAAGTTCTCGCCACTCTCTACAAGTTCTCACAACAAGTTCTCGCCACTCTCTACAAGTTCTCACAACAAGTTCTCGCCACTCTCTACAAGTTCTCGCCACTCTCCACAAGTTCTCACAACAAGTTCTCGCCAGTCTCTACAAGTTCTCGCCACTCTCTACAAGTTCTCACAACAAGTTCTCGCCACTCTCTACAAGTTCTCACAACAAGTTCTCGCCACTCTCTACAAGTTCTCAAAACAAGTTCTCGCCACTCTCCACAAGTTCTCACAACAAGTTCTCGCCAGTCTCTACAAGTTCTCGCCACTCTCTACAAGTTCTCACAACAAGTTCTCGCCACTCTCTACAAGTTCTCACAGCAAGTTCTCGCCACTCTCTACAAGTTCTCACAACAAGTTCTCGCCACTCTCTACAAGTTCTCATAACAACTTCTCGCCACTCTCTACAAGTTCTCGCCACTCTCTACAAGTTCTCACAACAAGTTCTCGCCACTCTCTACAAGTTCTCACAACAAGTTCTCGCCACTCTCTACAAGTTCTCACAACAAGTTCTCGCCACTCTCTACAAGTTCTCAAAACAAGTTCTCGCCACTCTCACAAGTTCTCACAACAAGTTCTCGCCAGTCTCTACAAGTTCTCGCCACTCTCTACAAGTTCTCACAACAAGTTCTCGCCACTCTCTACAAGTTCTCACAGCAAGTTCTCGCCACTCTCTACAAGTTCTCACAACAAGTTCTCGCCACTCTCTACAAGTTCTCATAACAAGTTCTCGCCACTCTCTACAAGTTCTCGCAACTCTCTACAAGTTCTCACAACAAGTTCTCGCCACTCTCTACAAGTTCTCACAACAAGTTCTCGCCACTCTCTACAAGTTCTCGCCACTCTCCAAAAGTTCTCACAACAAGTTCTCGCCACTCTCTACAAGTTCTCACAACAAGTTCTCGCCACTCTCTACAAGTTCTCTAAACAAGTTCTCGCCACTCTCTACAAGTTCTCAAAACAAGTTCTCGCCACTCTCTACAAGTTCTCGCCACTCTCTACAAGTTCTCACAACAAGTTCTCGCCACTCTCTACAAGTTCTCGCCACTCTCTACAAGTTCTCACAAGTTCTTGCCACTCTCTACAAGTTCTCATAACAAGTTCTCGCCACTCTCTACAAGTTCTCGCCACTCTCTACAAGTTCTCACAACAAGTTCTCGCCACTCTCTACAAGTTCTCGCCACCCTCTACAAGTTCTCACAACAAGTTCTCGCCACTCTCTACAAGTTCTCGCCACTCTCTACAAGTTCTCACAACAAGTTCTCGCCACTCTCTACAAGTTCTCGCCACTCTCTACAAGTTCTCACAACAAGTTCTCGCCACTCTCTACAAGTTCTCACAACAAGTACTAGCCACTCTCTACAAGTTCTCACAACAAGTTCTCGCCAGTCTCTACAAGTTCTCGCCACTCTCTACAAGTTCTCACAACAAGTTCTCGCCACTCTCTACAAGTTCTCACAACAAGTTCTCGCCACTCTCTAAAAGTTCTCACAAGTTCTCGCCACTCTCTACAAGTTCTCACAACAAGTTCTCGCCACTCTCTACAAGTTCTCGCCACTCTCTACAAGTTCTCACAACAAGTTCTCGCCACTCTCTACAAATTCTCACCACTCTCTACAAGTTCTCACAACAAGTTCTCGCCACTCTCTACAAGTTCTCACAACAAGTTCTCGCCACTCTCTACAAGTTCTCATAACAAGTTCTCGCCACTCTCTACAAGTTTTCGCCACTCTCTACAAGTTCTCACAACAAGTTCTCGCCACTCTCTACAAGTTCTCACAACAAGTTCTCGCCACTCTCTACAAGTTCTCACAAGTTCTCGCCACTCTCTACAAGTTCTCACAACAAGTTCTCGCCACTCTCTACAAGTTCTCGCCACTCTCTACAAGTTCTCACAACAAGTTCTAGCCACTCTCTCACAAGTTCTCGCCACTCTCTACAAGTTCTCTAAACAAGTTCTCGCCACTCTCTACAAGTTCTCACAACAAGTTCTCGCCACTCTCTACAAGTTCTCGCCACTCTCTACAAGTTCTCACAACAAGTTCTCGCCAGTCTCTACAAGTTCTCACAACAAGTTCTCGCCACTCTCTACAAGTTCTCACAACAAGTTCTCGCCACTCTCTACAAGTTCTCGCACTCTCTACAAGTTCTCACAACAAGTTCTCGCCACTCTCTACAAGTTCTCGCAACTCTCTACAAGTTCTCGCCACTCTCTACAAGTTCTCACAACAAGTTCTTGCCACTCTCTACAAGTACTCAAAACAAGTTCTAGCCACTCTCTACAAGTTCTCACCACTCTCTACAAGTTCTCACAACAAGTTCTCGCCACTCTCTACAAATTCTCACAACAAGTTCTCGCCAGTCTCTACAAGTTCTCACAACAAGTTCTCGCCACTCTCTAAAAGTTCTCACAAGTTCTCGCCACTCTCTACAAGTTCTCACAACAAGTTCTCGCCACTCTCTACAAGTTCTCACAACAAGTTCTCGCCACTCTCTAAAAGTTCTCACAAGTTCTCGCCACTCTCTACAAATTCTCACAACAAGTTCTCACCAGTCTCTACAAGTTCTCACAACAAGTTCTCGCCACTCTCTACAAGTTCTCACAACAAGTTCTCGCCACTCTCTAAAAGTTCTCACAAGTTCTCGCCACTCTCTACAAGTTCTCACAACAAGTTCTCGCCACTCTCTACAAGTTCTCACAACAAGTTCTCGCCACTCTCTACAAGTTCTCACAACAAGTTCTCGCCAGTCTCTACAAGTTCTCACAACAAGTTCTCGCCACTCTCTACAAGTTCTCACAACAAGTTCTCGCCACTCTCTACAAGTTCTCGCACTCTCTACAAGTTCTCACAACAAGTTCTCGCCACTCTCTACAAGTTCTCGCAACTCTCTACAAGTTCTCGCCACTCTCTACAAGTTCTCACAACAAGTTCTCGCCACTCTCTACAAGTACTCAAAACAAGTTCTAGCCACTCTCTACAAGTTCTCGCCACTCTCTACAAGTTCTCACAACAAGTTCTCGCCACTCTCTACAAATTCTCACAACAAGTTCTCACCAGTCTCTACAAGTTCTCACAACAAGTTCTCGCCAGTCTCTACAAGTTCTCACAACAAGTTCTCGCCACTCTCTAAAAGTTCTCACAAGTTCTCGCCACTCTCTACAAGTTCTCACAACAAGTTCTCGCCACTCTCTACAAGTTCTCACAACAAGTTCTCGCCACTCTCTAAAAGTTCTCACAAGTTCTCGCCACTCTCTACAAATTCTCACAACAAGTTCTCACCAGTCTCTACAAGTTCTCACAACAAGTTCTCGCCAGTCTCTACAAGTTCTCACAACAAGTTCTCGCCACTCTCTAAAAGTTCTCACAAGTTCTCGCCACTCTCTACAAGTTCTCACAACAAGTTCTCGCCACTCTCTACAAGTTCTCACAACAAGTTCTCGCCACTCACTACAAGTTCTCACAACAAGTTCTCGCCACTCACTACAAGTTCTCACAACAAGTTCTAGCCACTCTCTACAAGTTCTCACAACAAGTTCTCGCCACTCTCTACAAGTTCTCACAACAAGTTCTCGCCACTCTCTACAAGTTCTCACAACAAGTTCTCGCCACTCTCTACAAGTTCTCGCCACTCTCTACAAGTTCTCACAACAAGTTCTCGCCACTCTCTACAAGTTCTCACAACAAGTTCTCGCCACTCTCTACAAGTTCTCACAAGTTCTTGCCACTCTCTACAAGTTCTCATAACAAGTTCTCGCCACTCTCTACAAGTTCTCGCCACTCTCTACAAGTTCTCACAACAAGTTCTCGCCACTCTCTACAAGTTCTCGCCACCCTCTACAAGTTCTCACAACAAGTTCTCGCCACTCTCTACAAGTTCTCGCCACTCTCCACAAGTTCTCACAACAAGTTCTCGCCAGTCTCTACAAGTTCTCGCCACTCTCTACAAGTTCTCACAACAAGTTCTCGCCACTCTCTACAAGTTCTCACAGCAAGTTCTCGCCACTCTCTACAAGTTCTCACAACAAGTTCTCGCCACTCTCTACAAGTTCTCACAACAAGTTCTCGCCACTCTCTACAAGTTCTCACAACAAGTTCTCGCCACTCTCTACAAGTTCTCGCCACTCTCCACAAGTTCTCACAACAAGTTCTCGCCAGTCTCTACAAGTTCTCGCCACTCTCTACAAGTTCTCACAACAAGTTCTCGCCACTCTCTACAAGTTCTCACAACAAGTTCTCGCCACTCTCTACAAGTTCTCAAAACAAGTTCTCGCCACTCTCCACAAGTTCTCACAACAAGTTCTCGCCAGTCTCTACAAGTTCTCGCCACTCTCTACAAGTTCTCACAACAAGTTCTCGCCACTCTCTACAAGTTCTCACAGCAAGTTCTCGCCACTCTCTACAAGTTCTCACAACAAGTTCTCGCCACTCTCTACAAGTTCTCATAACAAGTTCTCGCCACTCTCTACAAGTTCTCGCCACTCTCTACAAGTTCTCACAACAAGTTCTCGCCACTCTCTACAAGTTCTCACAACAAGTTCTCGCCACTCTCTACAAGTTCTCACAACAAGTTCTCGCCACTCTCTACAAGTTCTCAAAACAAGTTCTCGCCACTCTCCACAAGTTCTCACAACAAGTTCTCGCCAGTCTCTACAAGTTCTCGCCACTCTCTACAAGTTCTCACAACAAGTTCTCGCCACTCTCTACAAGTTCTCACAGCAAGTTCTCGCCACTCTCTACAAGTTCTCACAACAAGTTCTCGCCACTCTCTACAAGTTCTCATAACAAGTTCTCCACTCTCTACAAGTTCTCGCAACTCTCTACAAGTTCTCACAACAAGTTCTCGCCACTCTCTACAAGTTCTCACAACAAGTTCTCGCCACTCTCTACAAGTTCTCGCCACTCTCCAAAAGTTCTCACAACAAGTTCTCGCCACTCTCTACAAGTTCTCACAACAAGTTCTCGCCACTCTCTACAAGTTCTCTAAACAAGTTCTCGCCACTCTCTACAAGTTCTCAAAACAAGTTCTCGCCACTCTCTACAAGTTCTCGCCACTCTCTACAAGTTCTCACAACAAGTTCTCGCCACTCTCTACAAGTTCTCGCCACTCTCTACAAGTTCTCACAAGTTCTTGCCACTCTCTACAAGTTCTCATAACAAGTTCTCGCCACTCTCTACAAGTTCTCGCCACTCTCTACAAGTTCTCACAACAAGTTCTCGCCACTCTCTACAAGTTCTCGCCACCCTCTACAAGTTCTCACAACAAGTTCTCGCCACTCTCTACAAGTTCTCGCCACTCTCTACAAGTTCTCACAACAAGTTCTCGCCACTCTCTACAAGTTCTCGCCACTCTCTACAAGTTCTCACAACAAGTTCTCGCCACTCTCTACAAGTTCTCACAACAAGTTCTCGCCAGTCTCTACAAGTTCTCGCCACTCTCTACAAGTTCTCACAACAAGTTCTCGCCACTCTCTACAAGTTCTCACAACAAGTTCTCGCCACTCTCTAAAAGTTCTCACAAGTTCTCGCCACTCTCTACAAGTTCTCACAACAAGTTCTCGCCACTCTCTACAAGTTCTCGCCACTCTCTACAAGTTCTCACAACAAGTTCTCGCCACTCTCTACAAATTCTCACCACTCTCTACAAGTTCTCACAACAAGTTCTCGCCACTCTCTACAAGTTCTCACAACAAGTTCTCGCCACTCTCTACAAGTTCTCATAACAAGTTCTCGCCACTCTCTACAAGTTTTCGCCACTCTCTACAAGTTCTCACAACAAGTTCTCGCCACTCTCTACAAGTTCTCACAACAAGTTCTCGCCACTCTCTACAAGTTCTCACAAGTTCTCGCCACTCTCTACAAGTTCTCACAACAAGTTCTCGCCACTCTCTACAAGTTCTCGCCACTCTCTACAAGTTCTCACAACAAGTTCTAGCCACTCTCTACAAGTTCTCGCCACTCTCTACAAGTTCTCTAAACAAGTTCTCGCCACTCTCTACAAGTTCTCACAACAAGTTCTCGCCACTCTCTACAAGTTCTCGCCACTCTCTACAAGTTCTCACAACAAGTTCTCGCCAGTCTCTACAAGTTCTCACAACAAGTTCTCGCCACTCTCTACAAGTTCTCACAACAAGTTCTCGCCACTCTCTACAAGTTCTCGCACTCTCTACAAGTTCTCACAACAAGTTCTCGCCACTCTCTACAAGTTCTCGCAACTCTCTACAAGTTCTCGCCACTCTCTACAAGTTCTCACAACAAGTTCTCGCCACTCTCTACAAGTACTCAAAACAAGTTCTAGCCACTCTCTACAAGTTCTCGCCACTCTCTACAAGTTCTCACAACAAGTTCTCGCCACTCTCTACAAATTCTCACAACAAGTTCTCACCAGTCTCTACAAGTTCTCACAACAAGTTCTCGCCAGTCTCTACAAGTTCTCACAACAAGTTCTCGCCACTCTCTAAAAGTTCTCACAAGTTCCGCCACTCTCTACAAGTTCTCACAACAAGTTCTCGCCACTCTCTACAAGTTCTCACAACAAGTTCTCGCCACTCTCTAAAAGTTCTCACAAGTTCTCGCCACTCTCTACAAGTTCTCACAACAAGTTCTCACCAGTCTCTACAAGTTCTCACAACAAGTTCTCGCCAGTCTCTACAAGTTCTCACAACAAGTTCTCGCCACTCTCTAAAAGTTCTCACAAGTTCTCGCCACTCTCTACAAGTTCTCACAACAAGTTCTCGCCACTCTCTACAAGTTCTCACAACAAGTTCTCGCCACTCACTCTACAAGTTCTCACAACAAGTTCTCGCCACTCTCTACAAGTTCTCACAACAAGTTCTAGCCACTCTCTACAAGTTCTCACAGCAAGTTCTCGCCACTCTCTACAAGTTCTCACAACAAGTTCTCGCCACTCTCTACAAGTTCTCATAACAAGTTCTCGCCACTCTCTACAAGTTCTCGCCACTCTCTACAAGTTCTCACAACAAGTTTTCGCCACTCTCTACAAGTTCTCACAACAAGTTCTCGCCACTCTCTACAAGTTCTCACAAGTTCTTGCCACTCTCTACAAGTTCTCATAACAAGTTCTCGCCACTCTCTACAAGTTCTCGCCACTCTCTACAAGTTCTCACAACAAGTTCTCGCCACTCTCTACAAGTTCTCGCCACCCTCTACAAGTTCTCACAACAAGTTCTCGCCACTCTCTACAAGTTCTCGCCACTCTCTACAAGTTCTCACAACAAGTTCTCGCCACTCTCTACAAGTTCTCGCCACTCTCTACAAGTTCTCACAACAAGTTCTCGCCACTCTCTACAAGTTCTCACAACAAGTACTAGCCACTCTCTACAAGTTCTCACAACAAGTTCTCGCCAGTCTCTCTCTACAAGTTCTCAAGTTCTCGCCACTCTCTAACAAGTTCTCGCCACTCTCTACAAGTTCTCACAACAAGTTCTCGCCACTCTCTACAAGTTCTCGCCTCCACTTCTCGCAAGTTCTCACACAAGTTCTCGCCACTCTCTACAAGTTCTCACAACAAGTTCTCGCCACTCTCTACAAGTTCTCACAACAAGTTCTCGCCACTCTCTAAAAGTTCTCACAAGTTCTCGCCACTCTCTACAAGTTCTCACAACAAGTTCTCGCCACTCTCTACAAGTTCTCGCCACTCTCTACAAGTTCTCACAACAAGTTCTCGCCACTCTCTACAAATTCTCACCACTCTCTACAAGTTCTCACAACAAGTTCTCGCCACTCTCTACAAGTTCTCACAACAAGTTCTCGCCACTCTCTACAAGTTCTCATAACAAGTTCTCGCCACTCTCTACAAGTTTTCGCCACTCTCTACAAGTTCTCACAACAAGTTCTCGCCACTCTCTACAAGTTCTCACAACAAGTTCTCGCCACTCTCGACAAGTTCTCACAAGTTCTCGCCACTCTCTACAAGTTCTCACAACAAGTTCTCGCCACTCTCTACAAGTTCTCGCCACTCTCTACAAGTTCTCACAACAAGTTCTCGCCACTCTCTACAAGTTCTCACAACAAGTTCTCGCCACTCTCTACAAGTTCTCACAACAAGTTCTAGCCACTCTCTACAAGTTCTCGCCACTCTCTACAAGTTCTCTAAACAAGTTCTCGCCACTCTCTACAAGTTCTCACAACAAGTTCTCGCCACTCTCTACAAGTTCTCGCCACTCTCTACAAGTTCTCACAACAAGTTCTCGCCAGTCTCTACAAGTTCTCACAACAAGTTCTCGCCACTCTCTACAAGTTCTCACAACAAGTTCTCGCCACTCTCTACAAGTTCTCGCACTCTCTACAAGTTCTCACAACAAGTTCTCGCCACTCTCTACAAGTTCTCACAACTCTCTACAAGTTCTCGCCACTCTCTACAAGTTCTCACAACAAGTTCTCGCCACTCTCTACAAGTTCTCAAAACAAGTTCTAGCCACTCTCTACAAGTTCTCGCCACTCTCTACAAGTTCTCACAACAACTTCTCGCCACTCTCTACAAGTTCTCACAAGTTCTCGCCTCTCTACAAGTTCTCACAACAAGTTCTCGCCACTCTCTACAAGTACTCAAAACAAGTTCTAGCCACTCTCTACAAGTTCTCGCCACTCTCTACAAGTTCTCACAACAAGTTCTCGCCACTCTCTAAAAGTTCTCACAAGTTCTCGCCACTCTCTACAAGTTCTCACAACAAGTTCTCGCCACTCTCTACAAGTTCTCGCCACTCTCTACAAGTTCTCACAACAAGTTCTCGCCACTCTCTACAAATTCTCACCACTCTCTACAAGTTCTCACAACAAGTTCTCGCCACTCTCACAAGTTCTCACAAACAAGTTCTCGCCACTCACTACAAGTTCTCACAACAAGTTCTAGCCACTCTCTACAAGTTCTCACAGCAAGTTCTCGCCACTCTCTACAAGTTCTCACAACAAGTTCTCGCCACTCTCTACAAGTTCTCATAACAAGTTCTCGCCACTCTCTACAAGTTCTCGCCACTCTCTACAAGTTCTCACAACAAGTTTTCGCCACTCTCTACAAGTTCTCACAACAAGTTCTCGCCACTCTCTACAAGTTCTCACAAGTTCTTGCCACTCTCTACAAGTTCTCATAACAAGTTCTCGCCACTCTCTACAAGTTCTCGCCACTCTCTACAAGTTCTCACAACAAGTTCTCGCCACTCTCTACAAGTTCTCGCCACCCTCTACAAGTTCTCACAACAAGTTCTCGCCACTCTCTACAAGTTCTCGCCACTCTCTACAAGTTCTCACAACAAGTTCTCGCCACTCTCTACAAGTTCTCGCCACTCTCTACAAGTTCTCACAACAAGTTCTCGCCACTCTCTACAAGTTCTCACAACAAGTACTAGCCACTCTCTACAAGTTCTCACAACAAGTTCTCGCCACTCTCTACAAGTTCTCGCCACTCTCTACAAGTTCTCACAACAAGTTCTCGCCACTCTCTACAAGTTCTCTAAACAAGTTCTCGCCACTCTCTACAAGTTCTCGCCACTCTCCACAAGTGCTCACAACAAGTTCTCGCCAATCTCTACAAGTTCTCACAACAAGTTCTCGCCACTCTCTACAAGTTCTCTAAACAAGTTCTCGCCACTCTCTACAAGTTCTCGCCACTCTCTACAAGTTCTCACAACAAGTTCTCGCCACTCTCTACAAGTTCTCAAAACAAGTTCTCGCCACTCTCTACAAGTTCTCACAACAAGTTCTCGCCACTCTCTACAAGTTCTCGCCACTCTCCACAAGTTCTCACAACAAGTTCTCGCCACTCTCTACAAGTTCTCACAACAAGTTCTAGCCACTCTCTACAAGTTCTCACAGCAAGTTCTCGCCACTCTCTACAAGTTCTCACAACAAGTTCTCGCCACTCTCTACAAGTTCTCATAACAAGTTCTCGCCACTCTCTACAAGTTCTCGCCACTCTCTACAAGTTCTCACAACAAGTTCTCGCCACTCTCTACAAGTTCTCACAACAAGTTCTCGCCACTCTCTACAAGTTCTCACAACAAGTTCTTGCCACTCTCTACAAGTTCTCATAACAAGTTCTCACCACTCTCTACAAGTTCTCGCCACTCTCTACAAGTTCTCACAACAAGTTCTCGCCACTCTCTACAAGTTCTCACCCTCTACAAGTTCTCACAACAAGTTCTCGCCACTCTCTACAAGTTCTCACAAGTTCTCACAACAAGTTCTCGCCACTCTCTACAAGTTCCACTCTCTACAAGTTCTCACAACAAGTTCTCGCCACTCTCTACAAGTTCTCACAACAAGTTCTAGCCACTCTCTACAAGTTCTCACAACAAGTTCTCGCCAGTCTCTACAAGTTCTCGCCACTCTCTACAAGTTCTCACAACAAGTTCTCGCCACTCTCTACAAGTTCTCACAACAAGTTCTCGCCACTCTCTAAAAGTTCTCACAAGTTCTCGCCACTCTCTACAAGTTCTCACAACAAGTTCTCGCCACTCTCTACAAGTTCTCGCCACTCTCTACAAGTTCTCACAACAAGTTCTCGCCACTCTCTACAAGTTCTCACCACTCTCTACAAGTTCTCACAACAAGTTCTCGCCACTCTCTACAAGTTCTCACAACAAGTTCTCGCCACTCTCTACAAGTTCTCATAACAAGTTCTCGCCACTCTCTACAAGTTTTCGCCACTCTCTACAAGTTCTCACAACAAGTTCTCGCCACTCTCTACAAGTTCTCACAACAAGTTCTCGCCACTCTCTACAAGTTCTCACAAGTTCTCGCCACTCTCTACAAGTTCTCACAACAAGTTCTCGCCACTCTCTACAAGTTCTCGCCACTCTCTACAAGTTCTCACAACAAGTTCTCGCCACTCTCTACAAGTTCTCACAACAAGTTCTCGCCACTCTCTACAAGTTCTCACAACAAGTTCTAGCCACTCTCTACAAGTTCTCGCCACTCTCTACAAGTTCTCTAAACAAGTTCTCGCCACTCTCTACAAGTTCTCACAACAAGTTCTCGCCACTCTCTACAAGTTCTCGCCACTCTCTACAAGTTCTCACAACAAGTTCTCGCCAGTCTCTACAAGTTCTCACAACAAGTTCTCGCCACTCTCTACAAGTTCTCACAACAAGTTCTCGCCACTCTCTACAAGTTCTCGCACTCTCTACAAGTTCTCACAACAAGTTCTCGCCACTCTCTACAAGTTCTCGCAACTCTCTACAAGTTCTCGCCACTCTCTACAAGTTCTCACAACAAGTTCTCGCCACTCTCTACAAGTACTCAAAACAAGTTCTAGCCACTCTCTACAAGTTCTCGCCACTCTCTACAAGTTCTCACAACAAGTTCTCGCCACTCTCTACAAATTCTCACAACAAGTTCTCACCAGTCTCTACAAGTTCTCACAACAAGTTCTCGCCAGTCTCTACAAGTTCTCACAACAAGTTCTCGCCACTCTCTAAAAGTTCTCACAAGTTCTCGCCACTCTCTACAAGTTCTCACAACAAGTTCTCGCCACTCTCTACAAGTTCTCACAACAAGTTCTCGCCACTCTCTACAAGTTCTCGCCACTCTCTACAAGTTCTCACAACAAGTTCTCGCCAGTCTCTACAAGTTCTCACAACAAGTTCTCGCCACTCTCTACAAGTTCTCACAACAAGTTCTCGCCACTCTCTACAAGTTCTCGCACTCTCTACAAGTTCTCACAACAAGTTCTCGCCACTCTCTACAAGTTCTCGCAACTCTCTACAAGTTCTCGCCACTCTCTACAAGTTCTCGCACTCTCTACAAGTTCTCACAACAAGTTCTCGCCACTCTCTACAAGTACTCAAAACAAGTTCTAGCCACTCTCTACAAGTTCTCGCCACTCTCTACAAGTTCTCACAACAAGTTCTCGCCACTCTCTAAAAGTTCTCACAAGTTCTCGCCACTCTCTACAAGTTCTCACAACAAGTTCTCGCCACTCTCTACAAGTTCTCGCCACTCTCTACAAGTTCTCACAACAAGTTCTCGCCACTCTCTACAAATTCTCACCACTCTCTACAAGTTCTCACAACAAGTTCTCGCCACTCACTACAAGTTCTCACAACAAGTTCTCGCCACTCACTACAAGTTCTCACAACAAGTTCTAGCCACTCTCTACAAGTTCTCACAGCAAGTTCTCGCCACTCTCTACAAGTTCTCACAACAAGTTCTCGCCACTCTCTACAAGTTCTCATAACAAGTTCTCGCCACTCTCTACAAGTTCTCGCCACTCTCTACAAGTTCTCACAACAAGTTTTCGCCACTCTCTACAAGTTCTCACAACAAGTTCTCGCCACTCTCTACAAGTTCTCACAAGTTCTTGCCACTCTCTACAAGTTCTCATAACAAGTTCTCGCCACTCTCTACAAGTTCTCGCCACTCTCTACAAGTTCTCACAACAAGTTCTCGCCACTCTCTACAAGTTCTCGCCACCCTCTACAAGTTCTCACAACAAGTTCTCGCCACTCTCTACAAGTTCTCGCCACTCTCTACAAGTTCTCACAACAAGTTCTCGCCACTCTCTACAAGTTCTCGCCACTCTCTACAAGTTCTCACAACAAGTTCTCGCCACTCTCTACAAGTTCTCACAACAAGTACTAGCCACTCTCTACAAGTTCTCACAACAAGTTCTCCCACTCTCTACAAGTTCTCGCCACTCTCTACAAGTTCTCACAACAAGTTCTCGCCACTCTCTACAAGTTCTCTAAACAAGTTCTCGCCACTCTCTACAAGTTCTCGCCACTCTCCACAAGTGCTCACAACAAGTTCTCGCCACTCTCTACAAGTTCTCACAACAAGTTCTCGCCACTCTCTACAAGTTCTCTAAACAAGTTCTCTACACTCTCTAACAAGTTCTCGCCACTCTCTACAAGTTCTCACAACAAGTTCTCGCCACTCTCTACAAGTTCTCAAAACAAGTTCTCGCCACTCTCCACAAGTTCTCACAACAAGTTCTCGCCAGTCTCTACAAGTTCTCGCCACTCTCTACAAGTTCTCACAACAAGTTCTCGCCACTCTCTACAAGTTCTCACAGCAAGTTCTCGCCACTCTCTACAAGTTCTCACAACAAGTTCTCGCCACTCTCTACAAGTTCTCATAACAAGTTCTCGCCACTCTCTACAAGTTCTCGCCACTCTCTACAAGTTCTCACAACAAGTTCTCGCCACTCTCTACAAGTTCTCACAACAAGTTCTCGCCACTCTCTACAAGTTCTCACAAGTTCTCGCCACTCTCTACAAGTTCTCACAACAAGTTCTCGCCACCCTCTACAAGTTCTCACAACAAGTTCTCGCCACTCTCTACAAGTTCTCGCCACTCTCTACAAGTTCTCACAACAAGTTCTCGCCACTCTCTGCAAGTTCTCACAACAAGTTCTCGCCACTCTCTACAAGTTCTCACAACAAGTTCTAGCCACTCTCTACAAGTTCTCGCCACTCTCTACAAGTTCTCTAAACAAGTTCTCGCCACTCTCTACAAGTTCTCGCCACTCTCTACAAGTTCTCACAACAAGTTCTCGCCACTCTCTACAAGTTCTCACAACAAGTTCTCGCCACTCTCTACAAGTTCTCAAAACAAGTTCTCGCCACTCTCCACAAGTTCTCACAACAAGTTCTCGCCAGTCTCTACAAGTTCTCGCCACTCTCTACAAGTTCTCACAACAAGTTCTCGCCACTCTCTACAAGTTCTCACAGCAAGTTCTCGCCACTCTCTACAAGTTCTCACAACAAGTTCTCGCCACTCTCTACAAGTTCTCATAACAAGTTCTCGCCACTCTCTACAAGTTCTCGCCACTCTCTACAAGTTCTCACAACAAGTTCTCGCCACTCTCTACAAGTTCTCACAACAAGTTCTCGCCACTCTCTACAAGTTCTCACAACAAGTTCTCGCCACCCTCTACAAGTTCTCACAACAAGTTCTCGCCACTCTCTACAAGTTCTCGCCACTCTCTACAAGTTCTCACAACAAGTTCTCGCCACTCTCTGCAAGTTCTCACAACAAGTTCTCGCCACTCTCTACAAGTTCTCACAACAAGTTCTAGCCACTCTCTACAAGTTCTCGCCACTCTCTACAAGTTCTCTAAACAAGTTCTCGCCACTCTCTACAAGTTCTCGCCACTCTCTACAAGTTCTCACAACAAGTTCTCGCCACTCTCTACAAGTTCTCAAAACAAGTTCTCGCCACTCTCTACAAGTTCTCAAAACAAGTTCTCGCCACTCTCTACAAGTTCTCACAACAAGTTCTCGCCACTCTCTACAAGTTCTCAAAACAAGTTCTCGCCACTCTCTACCACAGTTCTCACAACAAGTTCTCGCCAGTCTCTACAAGTTCTCGCCGCTCTCTACAAGTTCTCACAACAAGTTCTCGCCACTCTCTACAAGTTCTCACAGCAAGTTCTCGCCACTCTCTACAAGTTCTCATAACAAGTTCTCGCCACTCTCTACAAGTTCTCGCCACTCTCTACAAGTTCTCACAACAAGTTCTCGCCACTCTCTACAAGTTCTCACAACAAGTTCTCGCCACTCTCTACAAGTTCTCACAAGTTCTCGCCACTCTCTACAAGTTCTCACAACAAGTTCTCGCCACTCTCTACAAGTTCTCACAACAAGTTCTCGCCACTCTCTACAAGTTCTCGCCACTCTCTACAAGTTCTCACAACAAGTTCTCGCCACTCTCTACAAGTTCTCACAACAAGTTCTCGCCACCTCTACAAGTTCTCACAACAAGTTCTCGCCACTCTCTACAAGTTCTCACAACAAGTTCTCGCCACTCTCTACAAGTTCTCGCCACTCTCTACAAGTTCTCACAACAAGTTCTCGCCACTCTCTACAAGTTCTCACAACAAGTTCTCGCCACTCTCTACAAGTTCTCACAACAAGTTCTAGCCACTCTCTACAAGTTCTCGCCACTCTCTACAAGTTCTCTAAACAAGTTCTCGCCACTCTCTACAAGTTCTCACAACAAGTTCTCGCCACTCTCTACAAGTTCTCGCCACTCTCTACAAGTTCTCACAACAAGTTCTCGCCAGTCTCTACAAGTTCTCACAACAAGTTCTCGCCACTCTCTACAAGTTCTCACAACAAGTTCTCGCCACTCTCTACAAGTTCTCGCACTCTCTACAAGTTCTCACAACAAGTTCTCGCCACTCTCTACAAGTTCTCGCAACTCTCTACAAGTTCTCGCCACTCTCTACAAGTTCTCACAACAAGTTCTCGCCACTCTCTACAAGTTCTCAAAACAAGTTCTAGCCACTCTCTACAAGTTCTCGCCACTCTCTACAAGTTCTCACAACAAGTTCTCGCCACTCTCTACAAATTCTCACAACAAGTTCTCACCAGTCTCTACAAGTTCTCACAACAAGTTCTCGCCAGTCTCTACAAGTTCTCACAACAAGTTCTCGCCACTCTCTAAAAGTTCTCACAAGTTCTCGCCACTCTCTACAAGTTCTCACAACAAGTTCTCGCCACTCTCTACAAGTTCTCACAACAAGTTCTCGCCACTCTCTACAAGTTCTCGCCACTCTCTACAAGTTCTCACAACAAGTTCTCGCCAGTCTCTACAAGTTCTCACAACAAGTTCTCGCCACTCTCTACAAGTTCTCACAACAAGTTCTCGCCACTCTCTACAAGTTCTCGCACTCTCTACAAGTTCTCACAACAAGTTCTCGCCACTCTCTACAAGTTCTCGCAACTCTCTACAAGTTCTCGCCACTCTCTACAAGTTCTCGCACTCTCTACAAGTTCTCACAACAAGTTCTCGCCACTCTCTACAAGTACTCAAAACAAGTTCTAGCCACTCTCTACAAGTTCTCGCCACTCTCTACAAGTTCTCACAACAACTTCTCGCCACTCTCTAAAAGTTCTCACAAGTTCTCGCCACTCTCTACAAGTTCTCACAACAAGTTCTCGCCACTCTCTACAAGTTCTCGCCACTCTCTACAAGTTCTCACAACAAGTTCTCGCCACTCTCTACAAATTCTCACCACTCTCTACAAGTTCTCACAACAAGTTCTCGCCACTCACTACAAGTTCTCACAACAAGTTCTCGCCACTCACTACAAGTTCTCACAACAAGTTCTAGCCACTCTCTACAAGTTCTCACAGCAAGTTCTCGCCACTCTCTACAAGTTCTCACAACAAGTTCTCGCCACTCTCTACAAGTTCTCATAACAAGTTCTCGCCACTCTCTACAAGTTCTCGCCACTCTCTACAAGTTCTCACAACAAGTTTTCGCCACTCTCTACAAGTTCTCACAACAAGTTCTCGCCACTCTCTACAAGTTCTCACAAGTTCTTGCCACTCTCTACAAGTTCTCATAACAAGTTCTCGCCACTCTCTACAAGTTCTCGCCACTCTCTACAAGTTCTCACAACAAGTTCTCGCCACTCTCTACAAGTTCTCGCCACCCTCTACAAGTTCTCACAACAAGTTCTCGCCACTCTCTACAAGTTCTCGCCACTCTCTACAAGTTCTCACAACAAGTTCTCGCCACTCTCTACAAGTTCTCGCCACTCTCTACAAGTTCTCACAACAAGTTCTCGCCACTCTCTACAAGTTCTCACAACAAGTACTAGCCACTCTCTACAAGTTCTCACAACAAGTTCTCGCCACTCTCTACAAGTTCTCGCCACTCTCTACAAGTTCTCACAACAAGTTCTCGCCACTCTCTACAAGTTCTCTAAACAAGTTCTCGCCACTCTCTACAAGTTCTCGCCACTCTCCACAAGTGCTCACAACAAGTTCTCGCCAATCTCTACAAGTTCTCACAACAAGTTCTCGCCACTCTCTACAAGTTCTCTAAACAAGTTCTCGCCACTCTCTACAAGTTCTCGCCACTCTCTACAAGTTCTCACAACAAGTTCTCGCCACTCTCTACAAGTTCTCAAAACAAGTTCTCGCCACTCTCCACAAGTTCTCACAACAAGTTCTCGCCAGTCTCTACAAGTTCTCGCCACTCTCTACAAGTTCTCACAACAAGTTCTCGCCACTCTCTACAAGTTCTCACAGCAAGTTCTCGCCACTCTCTACAAGTTCTCACAACAAGTTCTCGCCACTCTCTACAAGTTCTCATAACAAGTTCTCGCCACTCTCTACAAGTTCTCGCCACTCTCTACAAGTTCTCACAACAAGTTCTCGCCACTCTCTACAAGTTCTCACAACAAGTTCTCGCCACTCTCTACAAGTTCTCACAAGTTCTCGCCACTCTCTACAAGTTCTCACAACAAGTTCTCGCCACCCTCTACAAGTTCTCACAACAAGTTCTCGCCACTCTCTACAAGTTCTCGCCACTCTCTACAAGTTCTCACAACAAGTTCTCGCCACTCTCTGCAAGTTCTCACAACAAGTTCTCGCCACTCTCTACAAGTTCTCACAACAAGTTCTAGCCACTCTCTACAAGTTCTCGCCACTCTCTACAAGTTCTCTAAACAAGTTCTCGCCACTCTCTACAAGTTCTCGCCACTCTCTACAAGTTCTCACAACAAGTTCTCGCCACTCTCTACAAGTTCTCACAACAAGTTCTCGCCACTCTCTACAAGTTCTCAAAACAAGTTCTCGCCACTCTCCACAAGTTCTCACAACAAGTTCTCGCCAGTCTCTACAAGTTCTCGCCACTCTCTACAAGTTCTCACAACAAGTTCTCGCCACTCTCTACAAGTTCTCACAGCAAGTTCTCGCCACTCTCTACAAGTTCTCACAACAAGTTCTCGCCACTCTCTACAAGTTCTCATAACAAGTTCTCGCCACTCTCTACAAGTTCTCGCCACTCTCTACAAGTTCTCACAACAAGTTCTCGCCACTCTCTACAAGTTCTCACAACAAGTTCTCGCCACTCTCTACAAGTTCTCACAACAAGTTCTCGCCACCCTCTACAAGTTCTCACAACAAGTTCTCGCCACTCTCTACAAGTTCTCGCCACTCTCTACAAGTTCTCACAACAAGTTCTCGCCACTCTCTGCAAGTTCTCACAACAAGTTCTCGCCACTCTCTACAAGTTCTCACAACAAGTTCTAGCCACTCTCTACAAGTTCTCGCCACTCTCTACAAGTTCTCTAAACAAGTTCTCGCCACTCTCTACAAGTTCTCGCCACTCTCTACAAGTTCTCACAACAAGTTCTCGCCACTCTCTACAAGTTCTCAAACAAGTTCTCGCCACTCTCTACAAGTTCTCAAAACAAGTTCTCGCCACTCTCTACAAGTTCTCACAACAAGTTCTCGCCACTCTCTACAAGTTCTCAAACAAGTTCTCGCCACTCTCCACAAGTTCTCACAACAAGTTCTCGCCAGTCTCTACAAGTTCTCGCCGCTCTCTACAAGTTCTCACAACAAGTTCTCGCCACTCTCTACAAGTTCTCACAGCAAGTTCTCGCCACTCTCTACAAGTTCTCATAACAAGTTCTCGCCACTCTCTACAAGTTCTCGCCACTCTCTACAAGTTCTCACAACAAGTTCTCGCCACTCTCTACAAGTTCTCACAACAAGTTCTCGCCACTCTCTACAAGTTCTCACAAGTTCTCGCCACTCTCTACAAGTTCTCACAACAAGTTCTCGCCACCCTCTACAAGTTCTCACAACAAGTTCTCGCCACTCTCTACAAGTTCTCGCCACTCTCTACAAGTTCTCACAACAAGTTCTCGCCACTCTCTACAAGTTCTCACAACAAGTTCTCGCCACCCTCTACAAGTTCTCACAACAAGTTCTCGCCACTCTCTACAAGTTCTCGCCACTCTCTACAAGTTCTCACAACAAGTTCTCGCCACTCTCTGCAAGTTCTCACAACAAGTTCTCGCCACTCTCTACAAGTTCTCACAACAAGTTCTAGCCACTCTCTACAAGTTCTCGCCACTCTCTACAAGTTCTCACAACAAGTTCTCGCCACTCTCTACAAGTTCTCAAAACAAGTTCTCGCCACTCTCTACAAGTTCTCAAAACAAGTTCTCGCCACTCTCTACAAGTTCTCACAACAAGTTCTCGCCACTCTCTACAAGTTCTCAAAACAAGTTCTCGCCACTCTCCACAAGTTCTCACAACAAGTTCTCGCCAGTCTCTACAAGTTCTCGCCGCTCTCTACAAGTTCTCACAACAAGTTCTCGCCACTCTCTACAAGTTCTCACAGCAAGTTCTCGCCACTCTCTACAAGTTCTCATAACAAGTTCTCGCCACTCTCTACAAGTTCTCGCCACTCTCTACAAGTTCTCACAACAAGTTCTCGCCACTCTCTACAAGTTCTCACAACAAGTTCTCGCCACTCTCTACAAGTTCTCACAAGTTCTCGCCACTCTCTACAAGTTCTCACAACAAGTTCTCGCCACTCTCTACAAGTTCTCACAACAAGTTCTCGCCACTCTCTACAAGTTCTCGCCACTCTCTACAAGTTCTCACAACAAGTTCTCGCCACTCTCTGCAAGTTCTCACAACAAGTTCTCGCCACTCTCTACAAGTTCTCACAACAAGTTCTAGCCACTCTCTACAAGTTCTCGCCACTCTCTACAAGTTCTCTAAACAAGTTCTCGCCACTCTCTACAAGTTCTCTAAACAAGTTCTCGCCACTCTCTACAAGTTCTCGCCACTCTCCACAAGTGCTCACAACAAGTTCTCGCCAATCTCTACAAGTTCTCACAACAAGTTCTCGCCACTCTCTACAAGTTCTCTAAACAAGTTCTCGCCACTCTCTACAAGTTCTCGCCACTCTCTACAAGTTCTCACAACAAGTTCTCGCCACTCTCTACAAGTTCTCAAAACAAGTTCTCGCCACTCTCTACAAGTTCTCACAACAAGTTCTCGCCACTCTCTACAAGTTCTCGCCACTCTCCACAAGTTCTCACAACAAGTTCTCGCCACTCTCTACAAGTTCTCAAAACAAGTTCTCGCCACTCTCCACAAGTTCTCACAACAAGTTCTCGCCAGTCTCTACAAGTTCTCGCCACTCTCTACAAGTTCTCACAACAAGTTCTCGCCACTCTCTACAAGTTCTCACAGCAAGTTCTCGCCACTCTCTACAAGTTCTCACAACAAGTTCTCGCCACTCTCTACAAGTTCTCATAACAAGTTCTCGCCACTCTCTACAAGTTCTCGCCACTCTCTACAAGTTCTCACAACAAGTTCTCGCCACTCTCTACAAGTTCTCACAACAAGTTCTCGCCACTCTCTACAAGTTCTCACAAGTTCTCGCCACTCTCTACAAGTTCTCACAACAAGTTCTCGCCACCCTCTACAAGTTCTCACAACAAGTTCTCGCCACTCTCTCTACAAGTTCTCGCCACTCTCTACAAGTTCTCACAACAAGTTCTCGCCACTCTCTGCAAGTTCTCACAACAAGTTCTCGCCACTCTCTACAAGTTCTCACAACAAGTTCTAGCCACTCTCTACAAGTTCTCGCCACTCTCTACAAGTTCTCTAAACAAGTTCTCGCCACTCTCTACAAGTTCTCGCCACTCTCTACAAGTTCTCACAACAAGTTCTCGCCACTCTCTACAAGTTCTCAAAACAAGTTCTCGCCACTCTCTACAAGTTCTCAAAACAAGTTCTCGCCACTCTCTACAAGTTCTCACAACAAGTTCTCGCCACTCTCTACAAGTTCTCAAAACAAGTTCTCGCCACTCTCCACAAGTTCTCACAACAAGTTCTCGCCAGTCTCTACAAGTTCTCGCCACTCTCTACAAGTTCTCACAACAAGTTCTCGCCACTCTCTACAAGTTCTCACAGCAAGTTCTCGCCACTCTCTACAAGTTCTCACAACAAGTTCTCGCCACTCTCTACAAGTTCTCATAACAAGTTCTCGCCACTCTCTACAAGTTCTCGCCACTCTCTACAAGTTCTCACAACAAGTTCTCGCCACTCTCTACAAGTTCTCACAACAAGTTCTCGCCACTCTCTACAAGTTCTCACAAGTTCTCGCCACTCTCTACAAGTTCTCACAACAAGTTCTCGCCACCCTCTACAAGTTCTCACAACAAGTTCTCGCCACTCTCTACAAGTTCTCGCCACTCTCTACAAGTTCTCACAACAAGTTCTCGCCACTCTCTGCAAGTTCTCACAACAAGTTCTCGCCACTCTCTACAAGTTCTCACAACAAGTTCTAGCCACTCTCTACAAGTTCTCGCCACTCTCTACAAGTTCTCTAAACAAGTTCTCGCCACTCTCTACAAGTTCTCGCCACTCTCTACAAGTTCTCACAACAAGTTCTCGCCACTCTCTACAAGTTCTCAAAACAAGTTCTCGCCACTCTCTACAAGTTCTCAAAACAAGTTCTCGCCACTCTCTACAAGTTCTCACAACAAGTTCTCGCCACTCTCTACAAGTTCTCAAAACAAGTTCTCGCCACTCTCCACAAGTTCTCACAACAAGTTCTCGCCAGTCTCTACAAGTTCTCGCCGCTCTCTACAAGTTCTCACAACAAGTTCTCGCCACTCTCTACAAGTTCTCACAGCAAGTTCTCGCCACTCTCTACAAGTTCTCATAACAAGTTCTCGCCACTCTCTACAAGTTCTCGCCACTCTCTACAAGTTCTCACAACAAGTTCTCGCCACTCTCTACAAGTTCTCACAACAAGTTCTCGCCACTCTCTACAAGTTCTCACAAGTTCTCGCCACTCTCTACAAGTTCTCACAACAAGTTCTCGCCACCCTCTACAAGTTCTCACAACAAGTTCTCGCCACTCTCTACAAGTTCTCGCCACTCTCTACAAGTTCTCACAACAAGTTCTCGCCACTCTCTACAAGTTCTCACAACAAGTTCTCGCCACCCTCTACAAGTTCTCACAACAAGTTCTCGCCACTCTCTACAAGTTCTCGCCACTCTCTACAAGTTCTCACAACAAGTTCTCGCCACTCTCTGCAAGTTCTCACAACAAGTTCTCGCCACTCTCTACAAGTTCTCACAACAAGTTCTAGCCACTCTCTACAAGTTCTCGCCACTCTCTACAAGTTCTCACAACAAGTTCTCGCCACTCTCTACAAGTTCTCAAAACAAGTTCTCGCCACTCTCTACAAGTTCTCAAAACAAGTTCTCGCCACTCTCTACAAGTTCTCACAACAAGTTCTCGCCACTCTCTACAAGTTCTCAAAACAAGTTCTCGCCACTCTCCACAAGTTCTCACAACAAGTTCTCGCCAGTCTCTACAAGTTCTCGCCGCTCTCTACAAGTTCTCACAACAAGTTCTCGCCACTCTCTACAAGTTCTCACAGCAAGTTCTCGCCACTCTCTACAAGTTCTCATAACAAGTTCTCGCCACTCTCTACAAGTTCTCGCCACTCTCTACAAGTTCTCACAACAAGTTCTCGCCACTCTCTACAAGTTCTCACAACAAGTTCTCGCCACTCTCTACAAGTTCTCACAAGTTCTCGCCACTCTCTACAAGTTCTCACAACAAGTTCTCGCCACCCTCTACAAGTTCTCACAACAAGTTCTCGCCACTCTCTACAAGTTCTCGCCACTCTCTACAAGTTCTCACAACAAGTTCTCGCCACTCTCTGCAAGTTCTCACAACAAGTTCTCGCCACTCTCTACAAGTTCTCACAACAAGTTCTAGCCACTCTCTACAAGTTCTCGCCACTCTCTACAAGTTCTCTAAACAAGTTCTCGCCACTCTCTACAAGTTCTCGCCACTCTCTACAAGTTCTCACAACAAGTTCTCGCCACTCTCTACAAGTTCTCACAACAAGTTCTCGCCACTCTCTACAAGTTCTCGCCACTCTCTACAAGTTCTCACAACAAGTTCTCGCCACTCTCTACAAGTTCTCACAACAAGTTCTCGCCACTCTCTACAAGTTCTCACAACAAGTTCTCGCCACTCTCTACAAGTTCTCACAACAAGTTCTCGCCACTCTCTAAAAGTTCTCACAAGTTCTCGCCACTCTCTACAAGTTCTCACAAGTTCTCGCCACTCTCTACAAGTTCTCACAACAAGTTCTCGCCACTCTCTAAAAGTTCTTACAAGTTCTCGCCACTCTCTACAAGTTCTCGCCACTCTCTACAAGTACTCACAACAGGTTCTCGCCACTCTCTACAAGTTCTCACAACAAGTTCTCGCCACTCACTACAAGTTCTCACAACAAGTTCTCGCCATTCTCTACAAGTTCTCGCCACTCTCTACAAGTTCTCGCCACTCTCTACAAGTTCTCACAACAAGTTATCGCCACTTTCTACAAGTTCTCACTACAAGTTCTCAAAACAAGTTCTCGCCATTCTCTACAAGTTCTCGCCATTCTCTACAAGTTCTCGCCACTCTCTACAAGTTCTCGCCACTCTCTACAAGTTCTCACAACAAGTTCTCGCCACTCTCTACAAGTTCTCACAACAAGTTCTCGCCACTCACTACAAGTTTTCACAACAAGTTCTCGCCCCTCACTACAAGTTCTCACAACAAGTTCTCGCCACTCTCTACAAGTTCTCGCCACTCTCTACAAGTTCTCACAACAAGTTCTCGCCACTCTCTACAAGTTCTCACAACAAGTTCTAGCCACTCTCTACAAGTTCTCACAACAAGTTCTCGCCACTCTCTACAAGTTCTCACAACAAGTTCTCACCACTCTCTACAAGTTCTCGCCACTCTCTACAAGTTCTCGCCACTCTCTACAAGTTCTCACAACAAGTTCTCAAAACAAGTTCTCGCCACTCTCAACAAGTTCTCGCCACTCTCTACAAGTTCTCACAACAAGTTCTAGCCACTCTCTACAAGTTCTCACAACAAGTTCTCGCCACTCTCTACAAGTTCTCACAACAAGTTCTCGCCAGTCTCTACAAGTTCTCACAACAAGTTCTCGCCACTCTCTACAAGTTCTCACAACAAGTTCTCGCCACTCTCTACAAGTTCTCCCAACAAGTTCTCGCCACTCTCTACAAGTTCTCACAACAAGTTCTCGTAACTTTTGGGGAACCGTTCGTTCCACCTGGTGCCTGATTTGTTGCATATGGAACAATGTGTTGTGGGTAACTTCCTGTAAACGCCAGATTGTTTGACAGTATCCATGACTGAGTGCAGTACCATGGGTGTGGAGTTTCTGTCCTGCGTCACTGCTTGTGTAAGCCAAAGTCACACAGCATCTCACAGTAGGAATGCTGATCTAGAATAAGTCCATATAATATTATTCATTATTATCTAAAAGGCTAAATTGATCCTAGATCAGCACTCCTATTCTGAGATGCTTTGTGGATACATGCCCTGACCTGACTGCAACTAACAAGTCTGAAATCCCCCAATGGGGTGTGTGTGTGTGCATTTGTGCGTGCGTGCGTGTGTGCGTGTGTGTG
>NC_056443.1:4754095-4761595 GCF_018296145.1 Oncorhynchus tshawytscha | reverse complement strand
ACACTCACTAGACTACATATACACACCATATACACACTCACTAGGCTACATATACACACCACATACACACTCACTAGACTATATATACTAGTGTTTCCCAAACTTGTGGTCGGGGTCCTCTGAAATTGAAATGGGGTCCACTTAGAAAATCTGTAATCTTATCAAACAAATGACAAAATATTTATTCAAATGAGTATAAAATACAAACTTTTAGTGTCAACTAAGGGCCTCTAATGCGCTTTCATGTCATTACTTTGATTAGGCACAGCATAACAGACCCAAAACTGAGGGAATATCATTTTTTAAATTGGGGTCCCCTGCGTTTTCTAGTGTCAATTTGTGGTTGTGTGCAGAAAGGTTTGTGAACCCTTGATATATACACACCATATATACACTCACTCATACACACACACTATATTGACAATCCAACAAAAAATCCACACACATTCACATACTCTACATACGCACACACACACATAACACACACACGCAGACTGACACAACATTAACACACATACATACATACACATTACACACACAGGCACACTTACAGACAAACACTTTTACACTCATCATTTGTTGCTGCTACTCTGTTCCTTATTTACTCTTATTATTATCTATCCTGATGCCTAGTAACTTTACTTCATGTACTTATCTACCTCAAATACCTTATTATTATCTATCCTGATGCCTAGTCACTTTACTTCATGTACATATCTACCTCAAATACCTTATTATTATCTATCCTGATGCCTAGTCACTTTACTTCATGTACATATCTACCTCAAATACCTTGTTATTATCTATCCTGATGCCTAGTCACTTCACCCTGCCTTCATGTATCTATCTCGAATACCTCATACCTCTGTACATTGATCTGGTACTGGTACTCCTGTATATAGCTCCGCATTGATCTGGTACTGGTACTCCTGTATATAGCTCCGCATTGATCTGGTACTGGTACTCCTGTATATAGCTCCACATTGATCTGGTACTGGTACTCCCTGTATATAGCTCCACATTGATCTGGTACTGGTACTCCCTATATATAGCTCCACATTGATCTGGTACTGGTACTCCCTGTATATAGTAGCACATTGATCTGGTACTGGTACTCCTTTATATAGCTCCACATTGATCTGGTACTTGTACTCCCTGTATATAGCTCCACATTGATCTGGCACTGGTACTCCCTGTATATAGCTCCACATTGATCTGGTACTGGTACTCCCTGTATATAGTAGCACATTGATCTGGTACTGGTACTCCCTTTATATAGCTCCACATTGATCTGGTACTTGTACTCTCTGTATATAGCTCCACATTGATCTGGTACTGGTACTCCCTGTGTATAGCTCCACATTGATCTGGTACTGGTACTCGCTGTATACAGCTCCACATTGATCTGGTACTGGTACTCCCTGTATATAGCTCCACATTGATCTGGTACTCCCTGTATATAGCTCCACATTGATCTGGTACTGGTACTCCTGTAAATAGCTCCACATTGATCTGGTACTGGTACTCCTGTATATAGCTCCACATCGATCTGGTACTGGTACTCCCTGTATATAGCTCCACATTGATCTGGTACTGGTACTCCCTGTATATAGCTCAACATTGATCTGGTACTTGTACTCCCTGTATATAGCTCCACGTTGATCTGGTACTGGTACTCCCTGTAAATAGCTCCACATTGATCTGGTACTGGTACTCCCTGTATATAGCTCCACATTGATCTGGTACTGGTTCTCCCTGTATATAGTAGCACATTGATCTGGTACTGGTACTCCTTTATATAGCTCCACATTGATCTGGTACTTGTACTCCCTGTATATAGCTCCACATTGATCTGGTACTTGTACTCTCTGTATATAGCTCCACATTGATCTGGTACTGGTACTCCTGTATATAGCTCCACATTGATTTGGTACTGGTACTCCCTGTATATAGCTCCACATTGATCTGGTACTGGTACTCGCTGTATATAGCTCCACATTGATTTGGTACTGGTACTCCCTGTATATAGATCCATTATTGATCTGGTACTGGTACTCCTGTATATAGATCCATTATTGATCTGGTACTGGTACTCCCTGTATATAGCTCCACATTGATCTGGTACTGGTACTCCTGTATATAGCTCCACATTGATCTGGTACTGGTACTCCTGTATATAGCTCCACATTGATCTGGTACTGGTACTCCCTGTATATAGCTCCACATTGATCTGGTACTCCCTGTATATAGCTCCACATTGATCTGGTACTGGTACTCCCTGTAAATAGCTCCACATTGATCTGGTACTGGTACTCCCTGTATATAGCTCCACATCGATATGGTACTGGTACTCCCTGTATATAGCTCCACATTGATCTGGTACTGGTACTCCCTGTATATAGCTCCACATTGATCTGGTACTGGTACTCCCTGTATATAGCTCCACATTGATCTGGTACTCCCTATATATAGCTCCACATTGATCTGGTACTGGTACTCCTGTATATAGCTCCACATTGATCTGGTACTTGTACTCCCTATATATAGCTCCACATTGATCTGGTACTGGTACTCCTGTATATAGCTCCACATTGATCTGGTACTTGTACTCCCTATATATAGCTCCACATTGATCTGGTACTGGTACTCCGTGTATATAGCTCCACATTGATCTGGTACTGGTACTCCCTGTATATAGCTCCACATTGATCTGGTACTGGTTCTCCCTGTATATAGTAGCACATTGATCTGGTACTGGTACTCCCTTTATATAGCTCCACATTGATCTGGTACTTGTACTCCCTGTATATAGCTCCACATTGATCTGGTACTTGTACTCTCTGTATATAGCTCCACATTGATCTGGTACTGGTACTCCCTGTATATAGCTCCACATTGATCTGGTACTGGTACTCGCTGTATATAGCTCCACATTGATTTGGTACTGGTACTCCCTGTATATAGATCCATTATTGATCTGGTACTGGTACTCCCTGTATATAGATCCATTATTGATCTGGTACTGGTACTCCCTGTATATAGCTCCACATTGATCTGGTACTGGTACTCCCTGTATATAGCTCCACATTGATCTGGTACTGGTACTCCTGTATATAGCTCCACATTGATCTGGTACTGGTACTCCCTGTATATAGCTCCACATTGATCTGGTACTCCCTGTATATAGCTCCACATTGATCTGGTACTGGTACTCCCTGTAAATAGCTCCACATTGATCTGGTACTGGTACTCCCTGTATATAGCTCCACATCGATATGGTACTGGTACTCCCTGTATATAGCTCCACATTGATCTGGTACTGGTACTCCTGTATATAGCTCCACATTGATCTGGTACTGGTACTCCTGTATATAGCTCCACATTGATCTGGTACTCCCTATATATAGCTCCACATTGATCTGGTACTGGTACTCCCTGTATATAGCTCCACATTGATCTGGTACTTGTACTCCCTATATATAGCTCCACATTGATCTGGTACTGGTACTCCCTGTATATAGCTCCACATTGATCTGGTACTTGTACTCCCTGTATATAGCTCCACATTGATCTGGTACTGGTACTCCCTGTATATAGCTCCACATTGATCTGGTACTGGTACTCCCTGTATATAGCTCCACATTGATCTGGTACTGGTTCTCCCTGTATATAGTAGCACATTGATCTGGTACTGGTACTCCCTTTATATAGCTCCACATTGATCTGGTACTTGTACTCCCTGTATATAGCTCCACATTGATCTGGTACTTGTACTCTCTGTATATAGCTCCACATTGATCTGGTACTGGTACTCCCTGTATATAGCTCCACATTGATTTGGTACTGGTACTCCCTGTATATAGCTCCACATTGATCTGGTACTGGTACTCGCTGTATATAGCTCCACATTGATTTGGTACTGGTACTCCATGTATATAGATCCATTATTGATCTGGTACTGGTACTCCCTGTATATAGATCCATTATTGATCTGGTACTGGTACTGCCTGTATATAGCTCCACATTGATCTGGTACTGGTACTCCTGTATATAGCTCCACATTGATCTGGTACTGGTACTCCCTGTATATAGCTCCACATTGATCTGGTACTGGTACTCCCTGTATATAGCTCCACATTGATCTGGTACTCCCTGTATATAGCTCCACATTGATCTGGTACTGGTACTCCCTGTATATAGCTCCACATTGATCTGGTACTGGTACTCCCTGTATATAGCTCCACATCGATCTGGTACTGGTACTCCCTGTATATAGCTCCACATTGATCTGGTACTGGTACTCCCTGTATATAGCTCAACATTGATCTGGTACTTGTACTCCCTGTATATAGCTCCACATTGATCTGGTACTGGTACTCCCTGTATATAGCTCCACATTGATCTGGTACTGGTACTCCCTGTATATAGCTCCACATTGATCTGGTACTGGTTCTCCTGTATATAGTAGCACATTGATCTGGTACTGGTACTCCCTTTATATAGCTCCACATTGATCTGGTACTTGTACTCCTGTATATAGCTCCACATTGATTTGGTACTGGTACTCCCTGTATATAGCTCCACATTGATCTGGTACTGGTTCTCCCTGTATATAGTAGCACATTGATCTGGTACTGGTACTCCCTTTATATAGCTCCACATTGATCTGGTACTTGTACTCCCTGTATATAGCTCCACATTGATCTGGTACTTGTACTCTCTGTATATAGCTCCACATTGATCTGGTACTGGTACTCCTGTATATAGCTCCACATTGATTTGGTACTGGTACTCCTGTATATAGCTCCACATTGATCTGGTACTGGTACTCGCTGTATATAGCTCCACATTGATTTGGTACTGGTACTCCATGTATATAGATCCATTATTGATCTGGTACTGGTACTCCCTGTATATAGATCCATTATTGATCTGGTACTGGTACTGCCTGTATATAGCTCCACATTGATCTGGTACTGGTACTCCTGTATATAGCTCCACATTGATCTGGTACTGGTACTCCCTGTATATAGCTCCACATTGATCTGGTACTGGTACTCCCTGTATATAGCTCCACATTGATCTGGTACTCCCTGTATATAGCTCCACATTGATCTGGTACTGGTACTCCCTGTAAATAGCTCCACATTGATCTGGTACTGGTACTCCTGTATATAGCTCCACATCGATCTGGTACTGGTACTCCCTGTATATAGCTCCACATTGATCTGGTACTGGTACTCCCTGTATATAGCTCAACATTGATCTGGTACTTGTACTCCCTGTATATAGCTCCACATTGATCTGGTACTGGTACTCCCTGTATATAGCTCCACATTGATCTGGTACTGGTACTCCTGTATATAGCTCCACATTGATCTGGTACTGGTTCTCCCTGTATATAGTAGCACATTGATCTGGTACTGGTACTCCTTTATATAGCTCCACATTGATCTGGTACTTGTACTCCCTGTATATAGCTCCACATTGATCTGGTACTTGTACTCTCTGTATATAGCTCCACATTGATCTGGTACTGGTACTCCCTGTATATAGCTCCACATTGATTTGGTACTGGTACTCCTGTATATAGCTCCACATTGATCTGGTACTGGTACTCGCTGTATATAGCTCCACATTGATTTGGTACTGGTACTCCCTGTATATAGATCCATTATTGATCTGGTACTGGTACTCCCTGTATATAGCTCCACATTGATCTGGTACTTGTACTCCCTATATATAGCTCCACATTGATCTGGTACTGGTACTCCTGTATATAGCTCCACATTGATCTGGTACTGGTACTCCCTGTATATAGCTCCACATTGATCTGGTACTTGTACTCCCTATATATAGCTCCACATTGATCTGGTACTGGTACTCCCTGTATATAGCTCCACATTGATCTGGTACTTGTACTCCCTGTATATAGCTCCACATTGATCTGGTACTGGTACTCCCTGTATATAGCTCCACATTGATCTGGTACTCCCTATATATAGCTCCACATTGATCTGGTACTGGTACTCCCTGTATATAGCTCCACATTGATCTGATACTGGTACACCCTGTATATAGCTCCACATTGATCTGGTACTGGTACTCCCTGTATATAGCTCCACATTGATCTGGTTATGGTACTCCCTGTATATAGCTCCTCATTGATCTGGTACTGGTACTCCCTGTATATAGCTCCACATTGATCTGGTAGTGGTACTTCCTGTATATAGCTCCACATTGATCTGGTACTAGTACTCCCTGTATATAGCTCCACATTGATCTGGTACTGGTACTCCCTGTATATAGCTTCACACTGATCTGGTACTGGTACCCGCTGTATATAGCTCCAAATTGATCTGGTACTGGTACTCCCTGTATATAGCTCCACATTGATCTGGTACTGGTACTCCTGTATATAGCTCCACATTGATCTGGTACTGGTACTCCCTGTAAATAGCTCCACATTGATCTGGTACTGGTACTCCTGTATATAGCTCCACATCGATCTGGTACTGGTACTCCTGTATATAGCTCCACATTGATCTGGTACTGGTACTCCTGTATATAGCTCAACATTGATCTGGTACTTGTACTCCCTGTATATAGCTCCACATTGATCTGGTACTGGTACTCCCTGTATATAGCTCCACATTGATCTGGTACTGGTACTCCCTGTATATAGCTCCACATTGATCTGGTACTGGTTCTCCCTGTATATAGTAGCACATTGATCTGGTACTGGTACTCCCTTTATATAGCTCCACATTGATCTGGTACTTGTACTCCCTGTATATAGCTCCACATTGATCTGGTACTTGTACTCTCTGTATATAGCTCCACATTGATCTGGTACTGGTACTCCCTGTATATAGCTCCACATTGATTTGGTACTGGTACTCCCTGTATATAGCTCCACATTGATCTGGTACTGGTACTCGCTGTATATAGCTCCACATTGATTTGGTACTGGTACTCCCTGTATATAGATCCATTATTGATCTGGTACTGGTACTCCTGTATATAGCTCCAAATTGATCTGGTACTTGTACTCCTATATATAGCTCCACATTGATCTGGTACTGGTACTCCCTGTATATAGCTCCACATTGATCTGGTACTGGTACTCCTGTATATAGCTCCACATTGATCTGGTACTTGTACTCCCTATATATAGCTCCACATTGATCTGGTACTGGTACTCCCTGTATATAGCTCCACATTGATCTGGTACTTGTACTCCCTATATATAGCTCCACATTGATCTGGTACTGGTACTCCCTGTATATAGCTCCACATTGATCTGGTACTCCCTATATATAGCTCCACATTGATCTGGTACTGGTACTCCCTGTAGCTCCACATTGATCTGGTACTGGTACTCCTGTATATAGCTCCACATTGATCTGGTACTGGTACTCCTGTATATAGCTCCACATTGATCTGGTACTCCCTATATATAGCTCCACATTGATCTGGTACTGGTACTCCTGTATATAG